>NC_041390.1:247046445-247055873 GCF_002162155.2 Triticum dicoccoides | reverse complement strand
CTCGGGGGCCCGCTGCGGGCCGGCGGCGGAGGCGGTGGAGCGGGCCGCATGGCGCGCTATGATAGGCCGCGGGAGGCGGCCCGGGTGTCCGGTGACGGCGGACGTGTCTGGTGGTGTTGGGGGCGATGTGATCTAGGGTTTCGCCCGAAATTTCGGAGGGGGAGGCCTATTTATACATAGAAGGAGCTAGGAGACTCCAAATGGAGTGTGGTTTTCGGCCACGCGATCATGATCGAACGGCCGAGAGGATGGATGGGTTTTGGGCCACTTTGGAGGGGTGCTGGTCTACAACACACACGAGGCCTTTACGGTTCCTCAGTAAACCGTTGGAGTATCAAACGAAGTCCAAATGGCGCGAAACTTGACAGGCAGTCTACCAGTAGTATAACATGGCCGCTTGGCAAGTCTCAGTCCAATCCGAGAACGTTTAACACCCGCACATGAAAAGAGGCAAAAGGGGACACCGGAGGACGTAGGAGTGCTGGAATGCAAAACGGACAACAGGGAAAATGCTCGGATGCATGAGACAAGCACGTATGCAAATGCGATGCACATGATGACATGATATGAGATGAATGACATGGACAAAATGCAAAATGAAGACAAAACCGAACCACGAGGGAATATCATAACTTAGTGCCGAAAATGGCAAGAGTTGGAATACAAATATGGCAAGTTACATACGGGGCATTACAACACTCCACCACTACGAAAGGATCTCGTCCCGAGATCTAGGACTGGAAAAACTCCGAATATTCGTAACGGAGGTGGTCCTCGCGTTCCCAGGTGGCTTCACGGTCGGAATGATGTGACCACTTCACTTTCAGGAATCTGATATACTTGTTGTGATTCTTGCGCTCAGTTTCTTCAAGAATAGCAACGGCGTGCTCATGATAAGACAGGTCTTCTTGGCGATCAATCTCTTCGAAGTTGATGGTGCGGTCAGGAGTCCTGAAACACTTGCGAAGCTGAGACACGTGAAAGATGTCGTGCACGTTTGCAAAGTTGGTTGGAAGCTCAAGTTGATAGGCGAGATTGCCTCTTTTGCCAACGATCTTGAAAGGACCCACGTATCTAGGGGCAAGCTTCCCTTTGATACCGAAGAGACGAGTACCTTTCATTGGAGAGACGCGGAGGTAGACATGGTCTCCGATCTCGAAAGCCAAGTCATGATGCTTGCTATCATAGTAACTCTTCTGACGTGATTGCGCGGCTTTGAGATTTTCACGAATGACTTTGCACATTTCTTCAGCCTCTGTGATCAAGTCATTGCCAAGAAGTTGGCATTCACCAGTCTCTGACCAATTAAGAGGAGTACGACACTTTCTGCCATAGAAAATCTCGAATGGGGCCTTGCCCGATCTCGCTTGGAAGCTATTGTTGTAGGAGAACTCATCATATGGAAGACAATCTTCCCACTTCATACCGAAGGAAATGACACATGCCCTGAGCATATATTCAAGAATTTGATTGACTCGCTCGACTTGGCCACTAGTTTGAGGATGAAAGGATGTGTTGAACCAAATGCTGGTGCCCATGGCCTTCTGGAAGGAATCCCAAAACTTAGAAGTGAAGATGCTTCCACGATATGAAGATATCAACTGCGGAATGCCGTGCAAAGAGACAATCCTGGAGGTATATAGCTCTACCAACTGAGTTGATGTGATAGATTCTTTGATAGGCAGAAAATGAGCCACTTTAGTGAGCTTGTCGATGACAACAAAGATAGCATCATTGCCACGCTTGGACTTAGGAAATGCAGTCACGAAATCCATCTCAATATGGTCAAACTTCCATTCTGGAATGGCAAGAGGTTGGAGGAGACCAGCTAGTCGTTGGTGTTCTGCTTTCACTCTTCTGCAGATATCACATTCATTCACGAACTGAGCAATCTCGCGCTTCATTCGAGTCCACCAATACGACTGCTTGAGGTCATGGTACATCTTTGTACTTCCAGGATGAATAGAGAGGAGTGAATTGTGAGCTTTGTTCATAATGACTTTATGAAGGTCACCCTTAGGAACAACAATGTGATCCTCGAAGAATACAGTATCTTTGTCATCAAGGCGATAGCACTTGTACTTGGGTTGGCTCTTGGCAATCCCAATCTTCACCTTCTTCACCATAGCATCAAGAAGTCGAGCCTCGTGAATCTGATCTTCCAAAGTAGGAGAGACTTGGAGGTTGGCAAGGAATCCTTGAGGAACAACTTGGAGATTAAGTTTACAGAAAGCTTCACAAAGCTCTGGCTGGTAAGGCTTGAGAATCAAACTATTGCAGTAAGCCTTCCTGCTCAAAGTGTCAGCAATTACATTGGCCTTGCCTGGATTATATTCAATACTCGGATTATACTCTTGAATCATTTCGACCCAACGAGTCTGCCTGAGGTTGAGGTTGGGCTGAGTGAAGATGTACTTGAGGCTCTTATGATCAGTGAAGATGTCCACTTTTCTTCCCAACAAGAGATGTCTCCAAGTTAAAAGAGCATGGACAACTGCCGCCAACTCGAGGTCATGAGTGGGGTAGTTCTTTTCGTTGGGCTTCAACTGGCGAGAGGTATAGGCGACAACTTTCTTCTCTTGCATTAACACATCACTGACACCTTGCAGGGAAGCATCACAGAAAACCTCAAATGGTTTGGATTCATCAGGAGGAGTCAGAACTGGAGCTGTGACTAACTTCTCTTTGAGTGTGTTGAAAGCGATGTCACATTCAGGCGTCCAGACATATTTCACATGCTTCTAGAGGAGGTTGGAAAGAGGCTTCACGATCTTAGAGAAATTCTCAACGAACCTGCGACAATAGCTTGCGAGCCCAAGGAAGCTGCGGAGTTGCATCACATTCTGAGGCGGTTCCCAATTCACAATTGCAGACATCTTCTTAGGATTAACAGCTATGCCCTTGGCTGAGATGATATGCCCAAGGTAGAGAACCTCATCGAGCCAAAACTCGCACTTTGAAAACTTCGCATAGAACTGATGTTCTCTGAGTTTGTCCAGCACCAATATCAAGTGCTTGGCATGATCCTCCTTGTTCTTGTGAAAGACCAAAATGTCATCGAGATAGACCAAGATGAAGTCCTTCGTGTAGGGGTTGAAGATGAAGTTCATCATGCGAAAGAATGTTGGAGGAGCATTGACAAGGCCGAAAGACATGACAGTGTAGCTTGTTCTGAACGCTGTCTTGGGGATATCTTGATCACGAATGCGAATCTGATGATAGCCCATATGGAGGTCAAGCTTGGAGAATACTTGAGCACCTTTGAGTTGTTCGAATAGCTCACTGATGTTGGGAAGTGGGTAATTGTTCTTTATGGTCTTCTTGTTCAATGGACGGTACTCGACACAAAGTCGGTCCGTGCCATCCTTCTTCTTGACAAAAAGAACACCACAACCCCAAGGAGAAGAACTTGGTCGGATGAGACCCATACGCTCTTGTATATTGAGTTGTTTCTTCAGCTCCTTCAACTCTTCTGGTCCAAGCTTGTAAGGACGTTTGCAAACAGGTTCTGTGCCAGGCTCAAGATCAATGACGAATTCAACTGGACGGTGAGGAGGCATTCCTAGAAGCTCTTCTGGAAAGACGTCTTGATATTCACAAACGACTGGAATCTGAGAGATGGCATTCAACTCGCCCTTCTCGTTGAGAGAAAACAGTCGAATGGTACCATCACGAGCGGCAAAGACGATCACATCCTCAGACGAGTGTGTCAATTGAATCTGCCTGGCAACACAATCAAGCTGAGCCTTGTGCTTAGAAAGCCAGTCCATGCCGAGAATTAGATCAATATCCGAGTCACCAAGGACCATTGGAGAAGACAAAAACTTATAGTCACCCATCATGATAGAAACATTCGGTATCATCGTGGTCGCCCTCATAGACTTGGCCAGAGAAACCACTCCCATAGGTTTACCCAACATTTCCGAAATGAAGTCATGCTTTGAAACAAATGATCTTGACACGAAACAATGCGATGCACCAGTATCAAAAAGGACTTTTGCAGGAGTAGAGTTAACTGGAAAGTTACCCATGATCACTTCTGAAGAGTCCTCTGCCTGAGCTGCGTTCACCGTGTTGACCTTTGCAAACTTGGGATTATGCTTAACCACTACATTTCTAGCAGATCTCATAGGAGGAGGAGGCAGAAGATGCCTCTAGTTGAAGCATTTGTTTGCATAGTGACCTTTCTACTGACACTTGTTGCACGTAACCTCAGAAAGCGGCCGGTGATACGGAGCACTTGATCTTGGAGCATGAGACAAAGCTTTGTTCTGAAAGCCTGGGTTGGGTGGGTGGGAAGATCCATTGCCACCTTTGCTCTTCAGCTGCTAAGGCTGACAGAATGGAGGAGGAAGAGGCAACCAATACTTTTGCTGCTTAGATGCCACTTGAGTTGACGAAGAAAAAGGAGTTGCATCCCTGACTCTCTTCTTGGAAGCATCGCACTTGAGCTGAGCAGCCTCTTGCTTTAGTGCCATAGAATTCATCATACTTTTTCGGCTCAAAAAGCACAATAGCTAGTTGCAGATCTTCTCTGAGGCCACCTCTGAACTGACAAATCATGCTCTTCTCGTCAGGGACGTCTTGCTTGGCGAAGCGAGCAAGCTTCTGGAACATGATGTTGTATTGGTAAACTGATAAGCTACCTTGCTTCAGATTGCGGAACTCCTCACGCTTACTCTCAACAACAGTCTGAGGAATGTGGTGAGCTCTGAAGTCTTGGTGGAAATCATCCCAGGTAATCACACGACCTCCTCTCGAATCTTTGTATTGCTGATACCACTCAGCAGCTTGGTCTTTGAGTTGGAATGAAGCAAACTTGACAAAGTCCTCAGGCCTGACGTTGCTGCACTCAAAATGTTTGCAGATATCCACGAGCCAATCATCAGCGTCTGTGGCCTCGACACAGTTACTGAAGGTCTTTTGCTGGTTTGCGAGGAACTGGTTGAGGGTAGCAAACTGAGTTTGATTGTTGCCATTGCCTTGATTTCCTTGGTTGCGCTCTTGCAAGAGTTGCATAATCAGCTGCGTGTTGGCGTTGGTAGCGGCCATCACAGCTTGCCATGCCTCCGGAGGTGGAGGTGGTGGTGGAGGTTCCGGATTCTGATGCGTTGGAGGAGCCATCCTACAGAGGGTGACATCCGTTAGCATCTTGACAGACATATATTCAAGCTGAATCAAATGGATCGAAATTGCAACATTTAGCCTTAACATTCGAACAAGAATGAACGAATGAATTCCAAATTAAATGATCACACTTCCATAAATTGAGAAGACACTTAGATAGAGGTAGATGAATAAAACAACAAGGTACGGACATGAATAAATACTTGGTAAGGATTACCCAATCACGAACTAAATATCTGCGGAAGAAATACTAGAGCTACATGAATTCCCACCTATGAAACTCCCAAAACTTTCCGGTTATGCAATCAGGTGTTGGGGATACAGGGGAAGCATAATATCTCACCTAAAACTAGCAAATCCTACATCCAGTTGTATCCATCCTTCAACACATAACCAAGAAACCTTCGGAAATCATTTACCTCAACCTTAAAAGAGCATCTGTTATACGAGTTATGGCAATACACCCGAACTCCCGCCCCAGTACTAGGTGGCATTGAGGTTATCTCACCAACAACTGCATAAAAGAGATTTTCGATGTCGGCGAAACTCAGGTATTCCAGAATCGCAACGATAAAATTGTGACGATAACACCTCGGAGCTCAACTCCCCGGGACACTGCCACAACCCCTAAATGTCAGGAGGCACCAAGAACAATGTTCTCATCACAAAACCATCGGAACGATTCCAAGATACCCGCGTGATCCTAATTTTTTTTTTGTGAAATCCGAGAAGAGAAGAGTAAAAACTCTACGTCAGGATGCCTCACCAGAGCGACGAAGGGGCTGAGGAGTAAAAAGAATCCTACTCTCCGATATATATAATCCTAAAAGACTCAGAACATTTTTCTAGACACAACAACGCCAGCGATTCGATCAAGCAGGGGGCTCCTAAGTCGGGGAAGGCTCTGATTGCCAACTGATAACACCCATGATGCGGCTATATCTCCCACGTGTCGGAGCACGACTTAGAGGCATAACCGCATTGTAGGCATGTCACAAGAGGGGTAATCTTTACACATCCCATGTACTGCATAAGAAAGAGGTACAGAGTTGGCTTACAATCACCACTTCACACAACACATAAATCTAGCATTACATCATCCAGATACAATCAAGGTCCGACTACGGAACCAAAATAAAGACAACCCCAAATGCATAAGATCCCCGATCGGCCCAACTAGGCTCCACTACTGATCTTCTGGAAAGGAAACGTAGGAACGTCCTGAGTCCTCATCGAACTCCCACTTGAGTTCAGTCGCATCCCCTGGAACATCATCATCGGCACCTGCATCTAGTTTTGGAAGTAATCTGTGAGTCCCGGGGACTCAGCAATCTCACACCCTCGCGATCAAGACTATTTAAGCTTATAGATAGGGAAAAGGTATGAGGTGGAGCTGCAGCAAGCACTAGCATATATGGTGGCTAACATACGCAAATGAGAGCGAGAAGAGAGGGCCAAAGCACGGTCGAGAATCTATGATCAAGAAGTGATCTTAGAACTACTTACGTTCAAGCATAACCCGAGACCGTGTTCTCTTCCCAGACTCCGCCGAAAAGAGACCATCACGGCTACACACGCTCTTGATTCATTTTAATTAAATTAAGTTTCAGGTTTTCTACAACCAGACATTAACAAATTCCCATCTGCCCATAACCGCGGGCATGGCTTTCGAAAGTTCAAATCCCTGCAGGGGTGTTCCAACTTAGCCCATCACAAGCTCTCATGGTCAACGAAGGATATTCCTTCTCCCAGGACGGGCCGATCAGACTCGTAATCCCGGTTACAAGACATCTCGACAATGGTAAAACAAGACCAGCAAGACCACCCGCTATGCTGACAAATCCCGATAGGAGTAGCACATATCTCGTTCTCAGGGCACACCAGATAAGCTAAGCATACGGGAGCCAACGTAACCCAAGTTGCCAAGGGACGGCCCTCCACGGTGCTCTAGGTTGGACCAACACTTAGAGAAGCACTGGCCCGGGGGGGGATTAAAATAAAGATGACCCTTGAGTCCACGAAACCCAAGGGAAAAAGGCTAGGTGGAAAATGGTAAAACCAAGGTTGGGCATTGCTGGAGGAGTTTTATTCAAGGCAAACTGTCAAGGGGTTCCCATTATAACCCAACCGCGTGAGGAACGCAAAATAAAGGAACATAACACCGGTGTGATGGAAACTAGGGCAGCAAGAGTGGAACAAATCACCAGACATAAGGCCAGCCTTCCACCCTTTACCAAGTATATAGGTGCATTAAAGTAAACAAGATATAATAGTGATATCCCAACAATAATCATGTTCCAACAAGGAACAAACTCCAATCTTTACCTCCAACTAGCAACGCTATAAGAGGGGCTGAGCAAAGCGGTAGCATAGCCAAACAAGGGTTTGCTAGGACAAGGTGGGTTAGAGGTTTGACATGGCAATATGGGAGGCATGATATATCATGTGGTAGGTATCACGGCAAACGCATAGCAAAAGAGCGAGAAACTAGCAAGCAAAGATAGAAGTGATTTCGTGGGTATGGTCATGTTGCCTGCAAAGTTCCCTGAGTTGACGTAAACTTGATCCTCGTAAGCGTACTCAATGGGTGCCTCGATTACGTAGTCGTCTCCCGGCTCTACCCAAAGCAAGAACACAAGCAAAGGGAACCACAATCAACCACGGTGCAATGCGCAAGCAACATGATGCAAAACATGGCATGATATGCGGGAGGTAATATGCAATGCATATGCGTGCTTCGGAAAGGAAAGATTGAACCAAGCCTCAACTTGGCAAACCAGGTGCTCCGCTGGAAAGATGAATTGATTTCAGTCGAAATCGATATAAAGATCACCAGAATCGGATGCACGGTTTGCAAAAGGCAAGCAAAACAATAAAGGCACTATTCTGCGATTAACAGCACGATGCCATCTAAAATGCAACAAGAAGCTAAGCTGCTACACTCTAACATAGCAACAAAGCACATGGCAGTGATCCACTCAAGATGCTTGACAAAAGGTGAACACTGAGCTACGGCTAAATCATACAATAGCAGGTTCAAACAAGCATGGCAAAAGTGCAAAAGATATCAGGTTCACAGACTTAGTGAAAATAACAACATGTCAGGATTTAACATCAGGAAGCAATGTTTAGAGCAAGTTATCAACATGCTACAGGAACATATCATGGCAAAGCAAGGCATGGCATGAAACTACTCAAAGCAAATAACAAAAGTCCCATACTGACCATAATCCAAAAGGGATCATAAGATATGATGGCACCCATGTAAACATAGCAGGTTTCGTTAACAGATTCAGACTTAAACTGGACATGGCAAAAACAGAGTTACGTAGGCATGTTTGCGAGCTCGATGCACTCACCACAAGGCATTGCATGACAAACTAAGCATACACCCAGCAAGAAGACATCATCAATAAGCTAACCATGGCAAGAACACTCTCATAGCATGCATGGATCAACTACAACAACCTTGGCAAAATTAATTAACACGTAAACAATCTGCAAGGAACATTTTATAGCAAAAGTAGAGCAAGATTGAGTCATGCTAGGGTACTCCATAATTGCAAAAAAGGACATGGATGGATAGAGCATAACAATATCTCAAAATCATCCGTACTGAACATGCTCAAAAGAGGCATGGATCACTCTGTAGCAACATGAATACATGGCATAAAAATAACATCAGGGAAATGACTTAGAAGAATTCTAAGTCCCTGAAATCAGCAACACCACGAGAGCTACTTTGGATACTTGTGCTAGTCACCACATTGATCACAAAAATATATGGCATACACCCTTGTAAATATGGCATGGCATAGCCCAAAACACATGTAGGGCTCAAGTTCATAGGAGGCACACATTAATCATGGCAAAAATGACAAATGTCCATAATCTGATAAGAAACAGAAACTAACATTACATAGCACTCTTGCAACAGCATTTAGGGCATCAAGATGGACTCAAACAAGCATGGTGCAACGGAATGAAATGAAGAGCACATCCAGACTATCAATTTGATATATTACACGCCCAAAACGGAGCTACGGATGCAAAGTTATGATGCGATGAACATGCCAAGAAAATAACCAGAAAAAGCACTTAGGGAAAATCCGAAGTCAACCTAGGGTTTTACTGTAACCAGATCTGGCGCACGAACCGAGGCGGCGGCGCATGCACTCCGTTGAGGCAGTGGTGGCCGGGGACGGCGAGGAAACGGCGGATCCGACCGGCTCCTGCCCGGATCTGGCCAGAGGTGTCGCCGGCGACGGCGGGGAGCGGCGTGCCGGCGCCGGTCGGCGACC
>NC_041390.1:247034979-247046231 GCF_002162155.2 Triticum dicoccoides | reverse complement strand
GGCGCGCGGGCGGCGGGCGAAGCGGTGTGAGCGGCGCGTGGCGACCGGGCCTCGGGGGCCAGCGGCGGGCCCGCAGCGAAGGCAGTGGAGCGGGCCACATGGCGCCATGTGATAGGCCGCATGCGGCGGCCCGGGTATCCGGTGACGGCGGACGTGTCCGGTGGCGTTGGGGGCGATGTGATCTAGGGTTTCGCCCGAAATTTCGGAGGTGGAGGCCTATTTATACATCGAAGGAGCTAGGAGACTCCAAATGCAGTGCGGTTTTCGGCCACGCGGTCGTGATCGAACGGTCAAGAGGATGGACGGGGTTTGGATGGGTTTTGGGCCACTTCGAAGGGGTGTTGGGCTGCAACACACACGAGGCCTTTACGGTTCCTCAGTAAACTGTTGGAGTGTCAAACGAAGTCCAAATGGTGCGAAACTTGACAGGCAGTCTACTGGTAGTATAACAGGGCCGCTTGGCAAGTCTCGGTCCAATCGGAGAACATTTAACACCCGCACACGAAAAGAGGCAAAGGGGACACCGGAGGACGTAGGATTGCCGGAATGCAAAACGGTCAACAGGGAAAATGCTAAGATGCATGAGACGAGCACGTATTGAAATGCGATGCACATGATGACATGATATGAGATGCATGACATGGACAAAATGCAAAACGAAGACAAAACCCAACCACGAGGGAATATGATAACTTAGTGCCGAGAATGGCAAGAGTTGGAATACAAATATGGCAAGTTACATACGGGGCGTTACACAATATGATATAGTATGTATGCAATGGAAGGTGTAGATCAGTAATGTGCACAAGTATCGTTCCCGGCAATACTCGAATGGCTAGTCTCAATAGGCAATTGACGCAAAATGGGCTAGGGGTTATCAATTCAATGGCAAGGGAATATACAATGGAGGGATACCATGATACCAAGATGATATGGAGGTTACCGTTCGCGGTGATGATGAGTGGCGGTGTTCTTGATGTAGATACCAAGATGATATGGAGGTTACCATCGAGGGTTTCTCGTTTGTAAGCCACAAACGGATGATGGTGAAGTGGTCAAAGTCAAAGATGACTCGTGGTGATGATGACTGGTGGTGTTCTTGATGTAGATACAAATATGATGGAGACTCGTCCCTAAGTAGCCGAAACACCTTAGGAAACGGAAAAACCGCGAGCTCAAAATATCAAATGACAAATGTCAAATAGTGGTAGCGGAAAGTGGTGGTGGTTTTGCGGAAGGTCAATAGCATTATGGAAATGCAATGATGGGTTATGCGAGTAGGCAATGCGGAAGTGGAGGTTATGGGGTTATGTGAGTCGGAGTTGAAGGTCACCGTCCCTAAGTAGCCGAAACACCTTAGGAGACACAACTCACAACTCAAACAAAATTGGGTTAAGTTGGGGTGGCGGAAGTGTATGGTGGGTAAGCCTATGCAGTAGTGGTGGAGGTGGTTGATGAAGAAGCAACCGTCCCTAAGTAGCCGAAACACCTTAGGAGAGTCGAATCACTACTCAAGCAACCACATATGCAATGGGGATCAAGATGGGTTAGGTTGCGGAAGTCGGTGGTGGTAATGCGGATGATGTGGTTGAAGCCCTAGGCAAAGATGCCAAAGTTCCAGAACTTTGATGGAGTCAAATGGTGTTGGTAGTATTTTTGTGGGAAGGGGGATGTCAAGAGCTTCAAAACGAGCTAAAGAACGTCAAATCAGAGTTCGGCTGAATTAGTTATGGCCGAAAAAAGAATCAGCCGAAGTCAGTTTTTATAGGTTATGGACGTCCGTAAATGGATGGATGTCCGGCCGCCGGATATGAGTCGGGTCGAAAATCCGCTAATTTGGCTCGGGTTTGGGGTTCCAGTCATTCGGAAGGTTGTGGACGTCCGGTCGTTCCTGGGGCTCCGGACGTCCGTAAAGTGGCGGTCGTCCGGTGGGTCGGGGTCAACGTGAAATTTCAGATCCGGGACGCGATTTTGGGCGGAAATTGGGGATTTTGGGGTCAAAATTGAGGAGATTTCGTGGATAAAAGATGGGAAACTTGGGGAAATGCTAGATCCACTTTAAACCAAGATAATCCATGGATCAAATCCAACAAAACATCATCACACCAACAAATCACAAAAAAAATTGGGCCTATTTTTGGTGGGGATTTTCGAAATTGGGACAAAATCAACAAAAACAAGGCTAGAAACACAATGGGGTGGCTCGAAATCGTGATCAACATGGCTCTAGGTACCAAGATGATCTAGGGTGGAACCCTAGATGGACGATCTTTCACGAAAGGAGCAAATCCCGCGATGAACATGAAGAACACGAGGGGAAACACGAGGGGAAACACAAGAGAATCACTAAAACCAACAAGTATGATCACACATGTGCTAGATCCATGAACACAAAAGGAGATACATGATCCACGATCAACATGATATGATATACTGTAACCGGTTCTTCTCCAAAGGAGGTCTTAATGGGGCCACCCAAAAGGGGGTCTTGAATCCAAGGGGAGCTTCTCCGTAGAGGGGCCGCAGTCTCTCTCATGGAGTAGATCTGATGTGGATGAGCGAGGCTCTATATCTAATATGAGCTATCACAACACTAACCCTCAAATGGAGGAGGTGGAGGAGTATATATAGTCTAGAGCCACGAAGGGGTAAGTGGGAGAGGGATACAAGGCCAAAGGCCCGACTGTGCATAGGTAGGTACCAGTCGTCCGGTGGCTCAGGAGGGACCGGTCGTCCGCTAGTCACGGTACGTCCGCTGAAGAAGTTCTGTGAAGAGGCACCAGACTCCCGGTGTCTTCGGACTTCCATTAATATTACCGGTCGTCCGGTGGGGGCTGGACGTCCGCTCGCTGGGAGGTGTTGTAGCTGGCGTTGGCTGTGCTTCAGGCACCGATCATCCGGTGGAGGCCAGACGTCTGCTCGCTGGAGCTTCTTCGGTATCTCCTTGTACTTTGTGTCCTCGCTGTCTTGCCCATGGTCTTCCTCTTTGTTCCTAGTCATGCATAGAACATATATTTGAGGTAGTAGCCATGTCTCACATATGGAAAGTCATGGTTCGAAGAGGAGTGAGTTCACCTTGTGTCCAATGGTGTATAGTCGAGGTCTCATCTTATGTATCCTTGGGGCTTGGAGACTAGTTGGAGTGTACATGGGGATGAACGTGGGATGCTCCGCATCAGCAGACCATAATGTTCACCTGAGCTTCTTCCAAAATTTTAAAATCCTTATTGCTTCTTCGAGTCTGGTGTCTATTGATGTGAAATTTCCATGAGGGGAAATAAGGTAACACCGAGGGCCCGAAAAGAAAGAAGCAAAAGAAAACTCAACTAAACAAAGACACACAAACAATCAATTCACACCCAATCAATGTCACATATTACTGCTAGTCACACAATATGCATGCCTACTTAAGCATATAAATCTTGCAGGATCTCCGGTACTACGATATAACATGCTGTGATGGTGTGCACGAGGACGGATAAATATGTGGAAGAATTGGTGTAAACATTGTTACACAAGTGCTGGCTTAGACAGGTAACAACCTGGACTAGCTTGGAGGCGAGGACGCACTCCATAACCATGTAATTGGACACAAATGTCATGACCACATTATTATCAAGCGGACGGAAAGGATCCGTACTCATCCAACGAAAGGAGAGCGAGGAAAACCGAGTCGGCTGGCATTGCACTTTTTATGATGACTAAGACCATTAATGGTTGCAAACATGATAATATAAAAAGGATGATCTAGGGTAGCAACATGTCTACCACCGAAACAATAGGTGAGGCTGAAAGAAGGATATCGATGCGACACTTGAGCAGCATTTTCTGCAAACCATATCGGGATCACTTGGCATCACTCCGCTCGGACAGAAAATGATGGCAAACACCAAAGAACGAGCAAGAAAAGAAACTGGAAGAAATGCAGGGGCTGAGCTGTAGTGGATCTGAACTGATGCCAGCTACACTCACAAGATAAACCGTTAGTAGCTACTCCCTCCGTTTCTTTTTAGTATGCATATAAGATTTGGTCAAAGTCAAACTTTCTTAACTTTGACTAAGTTTATAGAAAATATATTAAGATTCATAATATAAAAGCAATCTTGTTAGATGCATCATGAAATAAACTTTCATACCATATAGCTTTAGTATTGTAGATGTTAATATATTTTTCTATAAAGTTGGTCAAACTTTACAAAGTTTGACTTTGACCCAATCTTATATGCAGACTAAAAAGTAACGGAGGGAGTAAATAATAAGTCTATATGCAATGATATGCAACAAACAAATGCAACAATCAAATGCAATAAACAAGCGAGACTCTATACTACCGATTTCAACCGGTCGCACTGACTAGGGTGTCCTACAACTAGACCTGCTCTGATACCAAGCCTGTGGCACAACGGCTGAGAGAAACCGGAACGCCCCGTATTCCAGCCTAGGGATCGAGAAGATGTCTCTGGAATACGACACTACTTGACATAGAACAAATCATCTCTTATCACAAAGGATAATGAATACTGTAAGTGCATCTAGTGCCCCTTAGTGACTTTGGTGTATTGAAGACTTATAGGTTAAGGGACTGATGCGTTTGTGAGTGTACACAGGTCTATAAGTCTATGAGGAGTTTGATATTTATAGAGAAAGTCGACCCCTAAGAAAGAAGTTCTTTGACTGAAGACTTTGGATTACTGAAGACTTTCTGAAGACCTTGAAAGTGAAGAAATTGGTGTGATCCTGAAGACTTGGTATTCATTTGAGGAACATGAAGCATGAAGACTTTTGTTTTCGTAGTTTCATTTTCTCTTTCTTGATTCATAGGAAACACCGTACTGTTAAAGGGGATCGAGGAAATACTAAGGAAAAATTTCCATGTGATGCACAACTCAAAATCCTACACCTACCAATCCCATCGAGTGAAGCCAGTGGAAATATCATACAGTTCAGTCAAATTTCTTCAGTGACAGAGACGAAGCTCTTCTGGTCTCTGAGGAATTTGTTCTGTCTGAGGAGTCACGAATTCGCTAGTGTGAATTGTCTAAAAGTTAGGTACATGATAGAACTGAGGAATTTATTAGTCAAATTTCCGACCGTTGCTATGCTACGCGTCAGCTGTCCCAAAATATCCTTCCACCTAACGGTCATATCATTGAAGGTCATTTATGTCTTATCATGTCAGGCTGCTCCCTCGGCTATAAATAGCCGCCCCCTACAACCACTAGCAGGTTGGCTGCTCCGAGAGAAATTGACACTTGTCATTTGAGAGCATCCCATCCTTTGAGGAGTTTGAGCGAAAATCATCAAGTGAGGAAAACCGAAACCCAAACACCTTCGAACCCTAAGTGATTGAGCATCACTAAAGAGATTGATCCTGCATGGATGTGACGCTTGTTACCTTTGAAGACTGTGCATCTTCCGGACGGCTAGGCATCATGGTCTAGAGCATCCAAGATGAAATTGTGGATCACCGAGTGGTTGAGTTTGTGTAGGTTTGGAAGTCATGTGAAGACTTACCACGAGTGATTGGGCGAGGTCTGTGTGACCTTAGCTCAAGGGGAATACAGTGAGGACTGAGTGTCCTGAGCTGCGTGTTCAGGACTGGGTGTCCGGGACTGTGTCCTCAGGTTTAAATACCTAGCCGCCCTAACTAGACGTACAACTGTCACAGCAGTTGGAACTGGTTTACCAAATCATTGTCTTCACCGAGCTAACTGGTTCCATTTCCTCAACCCTTCCATTTCCTCATTTCTGTGTTGTGTGCTTGTTCATATCTGTTTGAAGACTTTGGTTGAATACTTTCTCTAGTTCCTTAGCTCAATTTTTTCAGTCTGTTTGTCTTCATTATGTTTATCCTATGTTTACGCTTTCGGTACTCTGTGTTTGTTTTCATTTCATCATGAAGATCATGCTCATGCTCTGTTATGTTTACTTGTGAGTACTTATTCCGCTACAAGTAGTTCTTCTCTTAGGAATTTCCTCACCCTGAAATCCCTAAGTGAAGAATTCATAAAAATCGCCTATTCACCCCCCTCTAGTCGACTTAACGCACTTTCAATTGGTATCAGAGCAAGGTACTCCCTTGTTCTGTGTGATTTTGGTTTAACCGCCTGGAGTTTTAGTTATGTCGACCGCAGGTATGATCAAGGTTTCTGCTGGGTGTCCTACCTTCAATGGGACGGACTACCCCTACTGGAAGAATAAGATGCTCATGCAACTTGAGGCAATTGACAACGATCTCTGGTACGTTGTGGAAAATGGCGTTCCCTCCGTCACTCCTACCATCAACGCTGCTGATGTGAAGAGATTCAAGCAACTCAACTCTCAAGCGGAGAACATCATTGTGGCCATCTGAGCAAAGGGTGGTATGGTGGAGTGAGTGCCTTGGAGACAGCAAAGCTTATTTGGGACGGGTTGTCCAAGGTCAATGAAGGAGTCTCAACACAGCGTGACTCTCGAGTTGATGTTCTTCGCAATCTCTTCAACCGCTTCAAAAGACTCGATAATGAGAATGTTCAGCAAACCCTTGATCGCCTCACTGACATATCAAATGAGCTTCAAGAACTTGGTGCCACTAATATCACCGACCATGAGGTGGTGAAGAAATTGCTGAGATCGCTTGATTCCTCATTTGATACTTTGGAATTGATGATACAAGAAAGTGGAGACTATAAGTCACTTGATCCTGCTGATATCCTCGAGAGACTAAACACTCATGAGTTCTAGCTTGCTGAGAAGAGAGATCTCTATGGACCAAGTTATGGCAGATAACGAGCTCTGAAGGCCAAGGCAGTGTCTGAATCTGAAGGTGAAGATTCTGGTAGCATCCTTGGTAACCCTGAAGAACTGAGCCAAGAGCTAGCAATGCTCGTGAGGAAATTCTAGAAGTTCTCAAGACGTGGTCGTTTTGGAAGATCCTCACGAAGTGGTGACATGAGATCAGATTCCTCATCCCATGATTAAAAGAGACTCTGTCACAAATGCAAGAAACCCGGACACTACATTCAAGATTGTCCTCGGTGGGAAAAGGAATCAAAGAAGAAGAAGTACAAGGACTATAGTTCTGAGGATTCAAAGAAGAAGAAGAAATCTTCAAAGTCCTCTTCATCAAAACCTTCAAGGTCTTCATCTCACAAGAAGAGCAGCTCCAAGAAGGCTTGGGCATTCATTGGCAAGGAAATGGACTCTGAGGCTAAATCTGAGGAAAATGAGGAAGAGGAGGAACCTGAGGAGTCAAACTCTGGTGTGGTGAGCCTAGCCCTCACTACCGCGTTCGTCAGCTAGTCCATCTTCAACTCTGAGGAAAAGGACCTCCCCAACACTACTGATGACGGCAATGAGGACTATGCTCCCACCTATTGCTTCATGGAAAAAGGCTCAAAGGTACTCAAATATCCATCCTCTGAATCTAGTGAGGATGAATCTGATGAAAACCTCAAACCCTGCTATTCTAAATTTGCTAAGATTACTGTGAAGCTACAAAAGGCTCTGGAAAAGGTTCAAAACATGCTAGATAAAAGTGATGACATGTTGGGCGAGGAAATGGATCGCACTAAAATTTTGACTGAAAATCTTCAGAGACTTCAGTCCAAGTTTGACAATCTTCAAGGTCATCATAACACTCTCCTATCTGATCATGAGAAGCTTTCTTATGAATTTCTTAAAAGAAAGCAAGATCTTGAGCAGTTAATAGTGAGTTATGAAGATCTTCAGAAGGAGCGTGATTCATTACTTGCTCAACAAATCAGTGCTACTTGGGATGAATTTGTTCCTCCATGTTTGAAGTGCATTGAACGTGAAACTACTAATTCTTCACCTGAATGCTCAAATGCTTCCATTGCTGAAAATTCTTCAACTGTCTCTGCGATTACTAATTCCTCATCTGAGGACATTGCTAGTCTCACTGATGATGCAGGGCTGAAGTAATTGTATATGACAGGCATGTACAAAAGCCTCAAAGGGCATCAGGCTCTTTGTGATGTGCTTAAAAAGAAAATCCTCAATAGGAACCCTAGGAAAGAGGGTATTGCCTTTGAGAGGAAACATAATGCTGATGCGACCTACTGGAAACCTGAGTAGTATCCCAAAATCTCATGGGTTGCTGCAAAGGGAAGTTCAGTGGATCCATCTACTTTATCTGGCTTTACATGTGAATCTTCATATTCTTCTGATGAGTCATTTGACTCCAACTATAAATTGTTCAAAAATTAGAATGGTAAAGTATTTGCTAGATATGTTGGAACTAACTGCAGGAATGGCTCTACTATGAAGAAAATCTAGGT
Organism: Triticum dicoccoides; assembly: GCF_002162155.2. NCBI lineage: Eukaryota > Viridiplantae > Streptophyta > Magnoliopsida > Poales > Poaceae > Triticum > Triticum dicoccoides. The sequence continues at coordinate 247,037,952 of NC_041390.1, read as the reverse complement.
TCCCAAAATGTGCCTTGAAAATATTCAGGTGAATGTCATCATGACCCCACCTGTGAAAAATAGGAACCTTAGATCAAGTTCTTCATATGGATCCAGGTCCTCATACGGACCAAACTCCTCACGAGGACCAAATTCCTCAAAAGGATCAAAGTCCTCATATGAGCATCATCGTGCTAACCCGTCTATTTTGCAGGGAAGATCTAAGGATTATGGATATGTGCATTATTCTTCAAATCATTATGTTCATAAATCCTTGAAGAATTTATCTTCTTACTCTTATGCTTACCCTAATCCCTCTTATGTGAAACGAAGTGGATTGGCATCTATGCCACCTTTCTCTTATGGTGCTCGCAGAATGATGAACTCTTTGCCACCCCTTCAGATGTGGGTGGTGAAGAAAAAGAACTAATCTCTTGTGTAGGGTCAGGTCTCCAGACGAACGTAATCGTCTGAAGAATTTGCTGGAGACCTGAATATGCTTGAAAGGACGCAAGCTAATCATGAAGAAATGAATTTTCATTTCTCACGTCCTCATACTGCTTTATCTGTTCTATTGCTTGATGAAATTGATCAGATGAAATTGATATCATATTCTTCACGGATGAAGTATATGAGTTCGTAAGTTGCACTAATTCATCTGCAAGATGATCAACCCAAAGCCACTGAGTGGGTCCTCGATAGTGGATGTACAAATCACATGACTGGTGACAGGAGCTTATTGATGGACTCTACTTTATCTTCATCACATCTGAAGCATATCACCTACGCTGACAAAGGCAAAAGCAAGGTATTGGGTCTAGGTAAGGTTGCAATCTCAAAGAATCGACACATGGAAAAAGTCATGCTTGTCAAGTCCTTAGGGTTCAACCTCATGTTTGTCTCAATGCTTTGTGATCTTGATATGGTTGTTGTCTTTGGCAAGTATCGCGGTGTTTTGATCATGAAAGCTGACAATTCCGAAGTCTTCGAAGGCTTTAGGAGAGGAGATTTGTATATTGTTGATTTCTCTATAGGACCACAACCTGCTACATGTCTACTTGCAAAAGCCTCAGAAGGCTGGCTATGGCATCGACGACTTGGTCATGCTGGGATGAGTAAATTACCCAGGCTCGCGAAGAAGAAGCATGTCATTGGCATCGAGGGTGTCAAATTCCCCCAGGACCATTTGTGTGGAGCTTGTGAAGCCGGAAAGATGACCAAGGCCAAGCATCCCTCAAAGACCATCATGACTACCACTCGTCCATTTGAATTGCTTCACATGGATCTCTTTGGCCCTGCTCACTATGCCACATTTACTAATGTTGCATCTTTATATGGCTTTGTCATTTTTGATGATTATTCTCGATGGCTTTGTCATCGTTGATGATTATTCTCGATATACATGGGTACATATCATCACTTGCAAAACTGAAGTGCAGGAAGTCCTCAAACGATTTTCCTCAAGGGCTTCAACCAACTTTGGTGTGAAAAGTGCATTCCTCAATGATAAGCTTGAGGAAGAAGTATATGTTGCTCAACCCCCAGGTTTTGAAGATCCAAAGCATCCCGACAAAGTCTTCAGACTCAATTAGTCCCTCTATGGCCTCAAACGGGCCCCTTGGGCATGGTATGATACTTTTAAGGAATTCCTCACGAAGAAAGGCTTCAAACCCTGTTCACTTGACACAACTCTTTTCACTAAATCTTATGATGGTGAATTGTTTGTGTGCCAAATATATGTTGATGATATCATTTTCGGCTGTACTAACCAACGTTACAACGATGAATTTGCCTATATGATGAGTGAAGAATATCAAATGTCTATGATGGGAGAATTGAAATTCTTCTTGGGTCTTCAGATTTGTCAACAACGAAATGGCATATTCATATCTCAGGAGAAATACCTCAAGGATGTACTGAGGAAATTTGACATGCAAGATTGCAAAGGAGTCAAAATTCCTATGCCCACAAATGGCCATCTATGCACTGATGAAAATGGTATTGACTTCGATCAAAAGGTATACCGCTCCATTATTGGTTCTTTATTGTATTTATGTGCATCTAGGCCAGATATTATGCTTAGTGTTTTCATGTGTGCCCGATTTCAAGCTACACCGAAGGAATCACACCATAAGGCTGTGAAGCATATTCTTCAATATCTAGCTCACACACCAACACTTGGATTATGGTATCCCAAGGGCTCGGCTTTTGATCTTATTGGATATTCAGACTCTAACTATGTTGGTGACCATGTGGACCGCAAGTCAACATCAGGCACATGCCATTTCCTCAGACGATCCTTGGTCTGTTGGTCCTTGAAGAAACAGAATTGCGTATCACTGTCTACTACTGAAGCTGAGTACCTTGATGCTGGTTCTTGCTGTGCTCAATTACTATGGATGAAACAAACCCTCAAGGACTATGGCGTCAACATGAAGAACGTACCTCTCTACTGTGAAAATGAGAGTGCCATCAAGATTGCTCATAACCAAGTTTAGCACTCGAAGACAAAGCACATTCAGATTCGTCATCATTTTCTTCGTGATCATGTGTTGAAGGGCGACATATCTATTGAGCATGTGCAGACTAAAGAACAGCTAGCCGATATCTTCACTAAGCCCTTGGATGAGAAGAGATTTAGCAAGTTGAGGTGTGAGCTAAATATCCTAGAATCTTCGAATGTCCTTTGAAAAGGACACACATCCTAAGACTTATGCAAAATTGATGACTTAGATGTGCAACACACAAAGTAACATTTTTCTTCAATCAATGAAGACTAACCCTCTAAGTGTGAAGAAATTAACAAAGAATTTGATTCTCAGAACCCTACGACAATTGTATGCGGTGTCTGAAATCATCATTCTTATACGGTGGCTCACGCCACCACCAAAAGTTGAGAATCCTAAACTTGAGTTTTTCCTCACTTTGAATTTGCTCAGTTGTTCTTCAACTTTGCATTGTCATCACTCTTTCCGTCGTTTTCTTCATTAGCTA
>NC_041390.1:246929666-247034661 GCF_002162155.2 Triticum dicoccoides | reverse complement strand
ACATTCACTTATTGCTAATTCTTCAAGTTGCTTGTTCTGCTAAGTGAATGTGATCGGACCCTTTCCCGCTCTATGCTAAACTCAACCTAGTCTATTCACAAATTCCTCATGTGTGTTTTATTTGAAACTCGTTCAAAATCTTCACTGTGTCCTTGTCAGCTAAAGAAATTGCGAACAGAACTTTAAACTTATCTTATCTGAACTTTCGGCTTTTGCCGCTCAAACAGCTCCGCTTCCATGATATATTATCCTATTCACCCATGATTGCACATGATCGTCACCTCTCAGTACGTGGGTGACACATGTCACGCGAATGAGAAGGGTCAGGGGCACGTTCATCCAATTTCCTCGGGCGAGCAGTTTCTCACTTCGGCTATAAATACCGCTCTCCCTTCCTCACTTTGTCTTTACTCCGCTTGAGCTCTCAAACCCTAGCGTCGCTGCTACTTCCATCATCGCCGGTGAGGAAGAGCTTCACTGGCTCGACCTCGTCGCCGCCATACTCACGCCGGCCGTGGATTTCTTCACTCAACCGCCGACGTAGTTGTCTTCCCAGCCAAGTTAGGGCGTGGAAGATCTGAACCGACAAGCTTCAAATCTACACTTCTCAGTTCGTCGTGTTCTTCATCAAGGGTAATTAAAAGCTACTTTTACTGCCCTTGTTGATTCTGTTGTTTTCCTCAAATCTTCAAAAGGTATTTATTTCTCAACTCTTCACACACTAAACACCTCACATATCATCTGCTCTTGATCTGTTTCTCTAAGAAACTTTTTTCTTCAAGATTCCTCAATTGTGTGGATTTTCAAATCTGTACAACTCTGGAACCTAAGTCAAAGAACGCTCAGTGAAATTCCTCAAGACTCATCCGGGCAAATTCCTCAAACTTGTTCTTTTTGCAAAAAAAACTTCTAAGAACACATATGACCTCTCCAAATTCTTCGCACCTATGCTCTATTCACAGGTACTCATGTCCGCTGCTGAATCTCTAGGTTCTCATCAACTTAACTCATTTGCAGCGTTCCTCGAAGAAAAGTTGCGTACCTCTTCAGAGAACTCAATTGTTCAAAACCCTCAGCTGAAGAAAATGGCAGATGGCAAGAAACCTCAGAAGGGGGGAAAGAAACTGGAAGTCAACACAGCCTTTGAGATCCCTGATGACATTTACAAGGATTATTGCACTCTTGATGAGGCCACACATGGAAAGGGGGACAAAAATCAGCGCAAGGTGCGCATACAAAGGATAGAGAGGAGATGGGCACGAGAATGGAGAGAATATAGATATGTCACTCCAAAATATATGAAGAAATTTGCTCTTCACCCTCCTTGCCCAAGACCTCCATTGGCACCTGACCAAGAAGCTGATCCCACTAGCCTCAAGCGCGGTGAGCAGTATCCTGATGAATGGGCCAAGTGTGAAGCTGAGTTGGCCAGAGTAGCAAAAGAAGCAGTGAGGAAATTCAATGAAGACTCTGCTGCTGCTGCTACCACTGCTGAGGCCTCTGCTAGCAAGCCGAAGAAGGGCATGCCTAAAAAGCCCGCACATAAGCTTAGTGCTCCTTCTTCTTCAATGCCCTTATGGCCAAGCTCCTCTGCAATGCCCTCACGGCCAACATCTGATAAACCCTCACAGCCAATTCCTCAAGCCGCACTAGCTCCATCAAAATCCTCAGCTCCTCCTTCCAAGTCCTCAGCACCTGCCCATCTTGCCTCGTGCCAAAGGACAACATGCATCTCTATTGCCTCAGGAGCCTCTGCAAGTTCATCAGCTCCTCTGCACTCTTCAACTGGCCCCACTCTACTGAAGACCAAGGCCACTGCAGGACGAGGCACTAGATCAAGTCCTCAAAAGAAGCAGTTCGCCTTCCAAGTACCGTCCGATGATGACGAAGCTGATGATGAAGAACTTGCTCAAATCATCAGAGATAGGCAGCACAGGGCCACTAGAGCCAAAGGTAGTAATGTGCCATTGATGCTGGACCCAAAGTTGATCCTTGACTTCATGGACTTGTGGCACAAGGACCCCAACACACGTCTGCCTGAGCTGAACCTCACTCCTAGTCAAAGTCATGTGTTGACTCACTTCATTGACGAAGAAAAATGGAAATATAAACAGGGGAGGAAGGTAAAGAAAGCGCAGTACAAGAAAGAGCGCTTTCTGAAGCAAAACTTCTTGAAGCTTTCACCTGAAGAACTTGTTGCTCTGCAATCAGAGATCAAGAAACTGAGTGATGAATTTGATCGCTACTATGATGACTGGCTTGGAGCCAAAGTCAGCTTTGTAAAGATAACTAAAAAGTTTACTACCAATGTTGTTGCCCCTACGCAACAAGAAATTCCTCAGGCTAAAGCATCTGCTCAGCCTATTGAAGAAAATATCAGCACCGTTGATGATACTCAGGTTGCTGAAGAAAATGCTAGTACCAGGGCTGATGACTACATTCTAGCCGCTGATGAAACTGCCAGGGCAACCACTAGTGTTGCGCCTGAAGAAATTACCAGGCCAGCTGAATCTTCAACTATTGTGCCTGAAGAAATTGATTATACCAGGGCAACTGCATCAGTTGTGCCTGAAGAAACAGAACCAATTTCCTCTGCTCCTCCTGCACCTGCACCAAGTCCAATTCTTACTTCTGCATCAGAAGCTAAGAAGACCAAGGCTGCGGAGCGTGCAGCTATGAAGAAAAGGAAAGAATCAACTTCATGAGACTCTTCTGTTCAAACCTCCCTCCTCTCCCATAGCGACTCCCACCTCCCTGCTCTCCCATGGCAAGTCCCACCCAAACCATGGCGACTCCCACCTCCCTCCCACCCTCTAGATCTTCCATGGTGAGTGTTCATCATCTTGAGATCCAATGGCAAGTCTCATCCATTGGGATTTTTCCCCGGGGTTTAAGGTGGAATAGAAGGTACATGACAAGTTTAGATCTACGATGCATTTTGAAAGTGCTTCGGGAACCAAGGAATTTTTCTTTGTTGTTTCTTTCTCTTCGGCCACCTTCTCTCTTTCTGAGAGGCTATAGGAGTGGTTTTGCAATGTTGTATTGGAGGTATGGCCAAGGGTTTCAACGTCAAGCAATTGGGTGATCGATCGTTTCGGTTTTCGGTGGCTTCCAATGGTGTTGGTCGTTTCATCTATGGTTTGAAGGATCGTGTCTGGTCAAATTTTGTATGTCATTTCCTCCTGTTCAAGCTTTAAGTGGATTATTCTTGGAAGGGATCTGATTGGCATCTTGATGAAGTGATTCCAGAGGTTTCTACTCGATCGCATATGGCTATCAGAAGTCCTCTAGGGTTTTTACATAAGAGTGCGCAAGGGGACATCTCATCTAGATCTGAATTGGACAAATTCAATCTCTATAATACTAAGGACATGAGGGTTTCTATGCATGATCAGGGTTTGGAAATTCAAGATATGATGCGAGATCATTCTTCTAATGCAACTCTAGCTTCCAATGACTTTTCGGATGAGTTGGTGTTTGGCAGCCTTCATGCACGTATCAATCGGGATGATCATCAAGTTATTGGCAAACCTTTTTCTGGATGCACTTTTACAACCTTATCATGGAACCTAATCATAGAAGCGAAGCTTGAGGAAATTCTTGATTTATGCAAGCTGGTTATACCAATGAAATCATACAATCGGTACTTGACATCTCCTCCCTTCCTACTAAAGAGTTTATATATACCAAGCTTCATATTTGTATGTTATGTGAGAGACGAAGTCATTTAGCCGAGCATTGCATTGGAAAGACTATGGTAACTAATCTGCCCTCTTCCTCTGAGAAAAATGATGAGACATCACCCATGTTTAATTTTTCTTGGTGTACAAAGTGTCGGACCAAGGGTCATTATTCTTCTACGTGCTCTTTTGACAATAGATGTTGCAATATTTGTGGTGTGAGAGGACACGTTCAATGGGACTGCCTGGCACGTACCCGTTTAATGAAACTTGTTGCATGGGTAAAGAAAGACAGTGTTGTTGAGAATGGCCGTTCTGTTGGCTCTCCGATTTTCACTAGACATAAAAATATTTGGCGCACACAATCTCAGAGTCAGGCCCAACAAAAAAGGGATAAGAAGCAAGTTTGGATTGTCAAACGAAATGGGAGGGATCTAGTAAAAATCTTTTGTCAGTTATGCCGAAAATACCCTGGACGTTTCGCCTCCTAACCACCCTATCACCACCCTCCAGATTCCCGAGACCACACTTCCTCCTTTGTTTTGCCCGTCACCTTGCGCACCTGAGATCTCCTCCACCCCTCACCTCGTGCTTTCCTCCACTCCAAACCTAGCACCTCCAATGGCAAATCTGCCAGTGCTACCCTACCAGTTTGTGCCAGGGGAGATGGATATTCAGCAGGGCTCAGAGAGGAGGCTGCAGCGCAACATGGTGATAGTTGATGATCCGCCTCTCGGTTACTCGCGGCATGCGCTTGTGATGGTGGTACCGCCCCCTGGAGATCTGCAATGTGAAGAAGTTCTTTCAGAGGTCAGAAGAGTTCTTCCAGATGATCATGGTACGCCTACTATTGAGGGTGAGATCTATCCTTTCTGCGTGGGTCTTATTCGTTTCAATGACAGTGTTGTTAGAGATACGATGATTAGTAGAGGGGAGAAACCCTTAGATGAGCATTCTAACTTATATTTGTTGCGACATGATGAAGGTCCAAATATGTGTAGGCCGGTGATTGAAAGAGATGCGTGGGTTATGTTGCTTGGATTTCCTTTGAACTACCAAACAGAGCATTATATCATTAAGGCAGTGTCATGATTTGGGAGATGTATGTATTGGCACCGCCCAGGTCACAAAAAATCCCGTGTGCTTGTCCGTGTGCTGATTAATGAACTTGTTGTGGTGCCTTTTAGTCTGGTGGTTAAGAGATTCACCGATATCAGTGGGCTTGGCACCTCGTGGACCGTCCCTATTTATGTGCTTAACGGCAGAAATCCTAGCCAGGGTTTGGTAGGTGATGAAGTGGCGCCACCTCCATTGGGTGCTTCCCCACATCCGGACCATCTTCCTTTTATAAATGCAATGCAGCAGCAACAGCATGATGCTCAAGTTTGGCAACTCCAGAACGCTGCTAATGCCTGGGAGGCCGCTCCACCTCCACCCCCACCACAGAAGGGCTGGGGAGAATGGCCAGTACTTCCACCTATTCTGCCAATATATCAAGGTTTTAGTTATAGGAGTTTCACTGGTTATGATGGGCCCTCTATGATGGATGGAATACAGAGTGCTGAGTTTGGTTTTGATGATGGGCTGCGAGTTTGGAATGAACATGTTGCAATGATTGAAGATGTGGCAGATAGATTTGTTCAGGAAAGCCCTACTGGAGATCTTTCATTTGAGCAGATGAATGCACATGAAGTGGTTTTGGAAGTACCTGAAGAGGAGAATTGGCTTTCTTTCATGATCTACTTCTGTTGCACTGTTTACACCCCTAGACTCTGTTAGGTTTCTGATGAAGATAGCCTGACTAGTGCCTGGAGTAGGTTTGTAGATGGTTTATAGAGCACTCTAGTGGATCTTGTGGGCGGGGCTTGCTTCTCATACTTCCCATTTTCACCATTTGCACCAGGCACCAATGTCATTTGCTTACCTCAGGATGCTTGGTCGATCTGCTGTGATTTTGTTGCTGCACAACTGAACAAAGTTTGTCAGCTGGTTGGTGCAGACCCCATGGTTGTGGAAGACAGCAATCAGGAAGTAAACTTTCCAATTCTTGACCCACAGCTTGAGATGATGGAGATGGATGTGGCTACTAATAAGAAAAAGCGTAGAATGATCACGTCGCTAGATGTATCTGAGGTCAGGCGCAGTGTGCGCAACTAGGTACCAGGGATTTAAGCCACCTTCTCTGGCAGACACCAAACGTAAACCCTCATGTGTCGAACCGAGGAGGACTCCAGATTTCTTGGAGATGCAGCAAGGCATGAGCACTGAAGAAACATCGGCTTCCACTCAAGTCCCTCCCCCCACTACTATTGAAACTCTGCAATATTTGGGAACAACTCAGTGTGCTATTCCACAGGAGGAGCTCACCAATGAGAAGCTACTTGCGCCTCTCAAGGGCAAGGAGAAGGACGAGGCCTAGGCCTTTTATTTCACTGTTTGTTTCTGTTGCATTGTGGAATTTTATTAGGGTACTTCTGAACTTATTTATACGCTTTATCTAGCTTGTTTCAAGACTTATGGCATCTGTTATGTGGAATATTCATGGTTTAAATGCTAGTTCTAAATGTGATGCACTTTGCAATAAGATTGATGAATCAAAGTGCTCGATCGTATGCTTACAAGGGACTAAGAAACCTGAGTTTGATCATTCTTTTATTAGAAAATGCTGCCCGAGGAGATTTGATAAATTTGAGTTTATTCCGTCTGATGGTGCTTCAGGTGGTATAGTTATTATATGGTGTAGCAGTCAATTTTTGGGCCAAATAATTCATCAGTTTTCATTTTCTATCACTATCAAAATGACCTCGGTTCAAACAAATGAAAGTTGGTTGCTTTCTAACATTTATGGGTCATGTGATGGACCTGAGAGGGTAATGTTCATCGCTTGGATGGAAAATATAAACATAGAAACTGAAGATCTTTGGCTTTTCATAGGAGATTTCAACTTCATGCGCTCTTTGGATAACAGAAACCTACCAGGTGGAAATGTGGATGATGTGATAAAATTTAATGAGATTATTAGTCATCTTGGATTGCTCGAAATACCAATCAAAGGAAGGAGATACACATGGAGTAACATGCAAGAAACTCCATTACTAGAGCAATCAGACTGGGTTTTTTCTTCTCCACAATAGATTTTGAAATTCCCCAATACCATAGCAAAACATCTTACTCGTCCGATCTCTGATCATGTGCCTTGCATTCTTTCAATGGAAACATCGATCCCAAGATCTAAGCTTTTCAGGTTTGAAAACTTTTGGCCTTCTCACCCTGGTTTTTTGGAGGTTGTGAAATCATCCTGGCTTGCTCCCATTAAGGCCTCGTACAGTGCCACAAGAATCTCTGCAAAATTAAAGAGACTTAGCTATTCTTTAAAACAATGGAGTAAATCAATCTCTAAGTTAAAACTATTAATTGAAAACTGTAATAGAATTCTGCTCCAAATGGACAACCTCGAGGAATTGAGACAGCTTTCCACTCCTGAAGCCAATTTCAGAAGCATATTAAAAGCACATTTATTACGATTGCTTAAATACCAAAGTGAGTATTGGAAAAAAAGTTGCACGTTTCAGTGGGCAGTCCAAGGTGAGGAGAATACTAAATATTTTCAAGCACGAGCAACTGAAAGATTGCAGAGAAATGCCATCACAAATTTGGTTTTAACTAATGGTCGCTTGGTGGAAAACCATGATGAAAAGGCAACAACTTTTTATGATTGCTTTAAACGGAGAATGGGGGTGTCATCTCAGCCTGTGTATGATTTTGAGCTCGCTGACCTAATTCAAAAATGCCACGGTCTGGAGGAACTTTCAATACCATTTACGAAACAAGAAATTGATAATGTGATCAAAATCATTCCGGCCGACCGTGCACCAGGACCAGACGGTTTCAATGGGCTTTTCCTTAAATTGTGTTGGGATATAATCAAAGACGATTTCTACTCTCTGTGTGAGGACTTCTGGAAGGGACAATTAATTTGCAATGTTTGAATACATCCTTAATCACGCTAATATCGAAGAAACTGACACCTGAATGTGTCAATGATTATAGACCAATCTCCTTACTAAATTGTGTGCTCAAATTTCAAAAATTCTTTCAGAAAGGCTTCAACATTGGATTCTAAAGGTGGTGCATCGAAATCAATATGGATTCATTAAAACTAGGACAACACAAGATTGTCTCGGTTGGGCATTCGAATACTTGCATCAGTGTAAACAATCGTGCAAGGAAATTGTGATTCTAATACTAGATTTCGAGAAGGCCTTCGACACGATGGAACATTCATTCATTTTGAAAATGCTAGAATGCAAGGGTTTTGATGACAGGTGGTGTATGTGGATTAAAATGCTGCTACAATCAGGATCTTCATCTATTCTACTAAATGGAATACCTGGCACAGAATTCAAATGTAAACGAGGTGTGAGACAAGGTGACCCAATATCCCCCTTGTTATTTGTGCTCGCGGCAGATTTATTGTCGTCTTTAATTAATAAAGCTTGGTTGGATGGTTTAATTTTACTCCCAATTAATCAACCTGCTTCAGAAGACTACCCAGTTGTACAATATGCCGATGATACATTAATCATCCTCCCAGCAAATCAAGATGAGCTGCAGACAATTAAGGAGATTCTGGATTCATATGTCTAGGCGACTGGTCTGAAAATCAACTACGCTAAGTCGCAATTAATGCCAATTAATGTGGATGCACAAAAAATTTGGATCCGGCCAATGCTCTAGGATGCCAAGTTGGGGAGATGTCCTTTACCAATCTAGGTTTGCCTCTCGGTACAACGAGGCCCACTATAAGAGATTTGATGCCTTTGGTCGACAGAATCGAGAGAAGATTGACAGGAACTGCTATCTGGCTATCTTACGGAGAACGAGTGCAACTGATTAACTCTGCGCTCTCATCACTTCTATCTTTTGCCATGTGTGTTCTGAAACTTCTACTCAAGTTGATTGAGATCTTTGGTCGAGCAAGAAGGCACTGTTTGTGGAGGATAGAAGTGGACAGAGACGCCAAAACACATTCCTTAGCCACTTGGGATATGGTATGCCGCCCAAAGAAAAAAGGGGGTCTTGGGGTTTTAAACCTACAAATCCAAAACAAAGCACTACTGCTTAAATACCTTCATAAATTTATTCACAAACAGGACGTCCCTTGGGTAATGATAGTTTTGAATGCCCATTATGATGATACACCTCCCCATGCAAAACCAACCTGTGGTTCTTTTTGGTGGCGTGATGTCTTCTCACTGATGGACATCTACCGTGGAATCACCTCATGTATACCGGCCGCGGGGGACACGATCCTGCTTTGGAAAGATGTTCGGATCAATGAAAGACCGTTGGTGGACACCCATGGACATCTATTCTCGTTTGCCAATAATGAAGATATCTCATTGGCGCAGTACTACAACAATAATGATCACGTGGACAATTTCATGATGCCTCTATCAATGGAAGCCAGATCTGAGCTAGATAATTTGCAAGAGATCATGGAAGGGATCAACTTGGAAGCTATGGGAACTGATGAATGGATTCTTTGCTGGGGTGATACTGATTTCAAACCGAAGAAGTTTTACAACTTGATGTTCAGAAATGTATTGGCTCCACAATGCATCACCTCCGTTTGGAAAACAAAATGTATCATGAGACATAAAGTGTTTGCATGGTTGATGTTGCATTATAGGGTTAATACAAGGGATATGCTTCTAAGAAGGCATTTTGATATTGGAGAAGATCACAATTGTCCAATGTGTAGCATGGAGATCCTAGAAACAAATGCCCATCTATCCTATGAGTGTCCTTTTGCTGCAAAGTGTTGGGAAGTTGTGGGCATTAATTGGGATAATCACCTAGACATGCAACACAAATATGAGAGAGCTAAAGCAAGGTAGCAGGGACCTCTGTTCAAAGGGATAACCATACTGACCTCCTGGAATATTTGGAAGCAACGCAACAGAGAGGTATTTGATGGAGAGACGGCCACCCATGTTGAGTGGCTAAGGAAACTCAAGAAAGACTTTGTGATATTAGGTTACAGGATCAACCCTCAAAAATTAACCTTTTTAGAAGGTTTTAGCATTTCTTTGACTATCTAATCTCCTGCTTTACATAGGCTAGTTGAGTGCTTACTATATTCTTGTAAAAGCTATGTAAAACAACCATTTCTCAATTGTTAACCATTGGTTAACATTTAAATAAATAAAAAACAACAGTAGGAGTCTCTCCTGCTGTTTTCATTGGTCAAAAAAAGATGAAGAAATTGACCAGCTCATTTGAAAATCCTATTGATGTTGTTCTAGTCGCAAGAATGCCATCAAAGGAACTCGTTCCATTTGATGAAGAATACGTGATCCGAAGCGGATCCGATGAAGACATTCCTTCTGCTGCTTCCTCAGAGCAGTTGGATGAAGAAATTGAAGTGGATGCAATCCCTTCAACCCCAGTTGTTTCATCTCCCATGCCTCAGTTTACTGCTGAAGAGGCCAGCGTTGAAGAAATGAGTGGAGAAGATGAGGATGTGGACATTGGGTGCACAACGCCAGTTCTGATTGATGACATGACTTTTGGGAAAGTCAGCACCCCAATTCTCCGTTATTCACTCCTATGCAACAAATTCCTTAGTCCCCAGTGACTGCTGAAGTTCAAATGGGTTCTGAAGAACCACACCCCACTCCGTCCATCCCTGAAGAGATTCCAGCCACTAGCGCTGATGACATTGCTACTGAAGAATTGAAGTCCCAGGCTGCCATTGAAGAAACTGAAATTCCTCAGCCTGCGAAACCTGAGATCGCGATTCCTAAGGTTGTGATGCAATTAACTCACACTCCTCACCCCAAGCCAAAGGATCCTTTTGAAAGAAGCAAAAATTCAAGGCCGATGACTTCTTCCACGAGCATGTTTTCTTCATAGACTACAACCCCTATGACTCTGCTCGCCTTAGAAGGAAGCACTTCTGGACTGCTAACCAAGCAAACTTCTAGTCTTCACTGCTTTTCAACAAAGACAAAGTCTTCGACCATGAGCGTATTCCTCACGTGGACATGGAATCACTGCCCTACTTCGCGCCAATCCTTAGTGTTCTTCATGACCCTAGGCTGCTCAACTTTTGCACGGATATCGTTGATTGGAATGAAGAGCTAATTCTTCAGTTCTATGCGACGCTGCACATCACAGGAGAAGCTGAAGATGTGAACACTTGGGTATTGGACTGGAAGACAGAGAACACACATTTCAAAGCACCAACCTCTGAATACTTCATGCCCTGCCTGTCAGTCCCCCCCCCTTGAAGGCGCTCGTTGCATCTATCATGAACCTAAACTCACTGCTCACTACATGCAAGTGTTGATGAAGCCGCTGAAGCCCGGCCAAGCTCCAAGGACCAAATTCCTCGTGAAGGAATTTCTGTTTGTGCCTAGAACTGTCTATCGCATTTTGACGAAGACATTGAGTCCAATCATAGGCCACGATTCAAATGATGAAGAAGTTGTTGGCATCATGAAGAATTACCTATTCAATATCATACATGGCATTCCTATCAACTACCATGATTTCTTCATGAGGACTCTGGCAAATGTTGCCCTCTCTCCATTTGAGTTGAAGCCTTATGCTCCTTGGATTATGAGATTCCTCAGAACTAGGTTTTCACTCAACTACAAGGCTGATTTTCGGAATCATGTTAGTTACTTGCCCCCAATTGAAGTCCTCAAGCGGACATTTTCCTCATCTGATGAAAAGGGCAAGGCTACTGCAATTATTGATGAAGGCATTCGTCCATTGGATGGTCTGTTCCGAAAAGCTGCATCCTACTCCACCAATGATGACTCTACCACTCATGACTCTGCCGCAAATGCTCCAAAGCAAAATCCTCAAGGCACGGCTCCAAGGGTGATGATTGATCATGAGCTTCTCCTCGGTCTTCACCAGAAGGTTGATCGCAACCACAAATGGGTTAAGCGTCAGTTTGGTTCTATTCTTCACAACATGACTGCCACACACAATGCAGTGAAGAAAAACCATTACTACCTCCATGAAGTCTTCGGTTGCACCTGGGCTGTTTTGTCACATCTGTATGGTGAAGATGATCTGAAGCAAATGGGTTTCAAGCAGGACTTTGAATGGTCTCGGCCGCCACCGGCGAAGAAATTCAAGAAGACCAAAGTTCCTTCCTTGGTAGCAAGCTCATATTCTTCATCACGCGCGACTGATGAACATGAAGACTTGGACGACACTACGGTAGGCCCTACTTGAACATCCAACCCCAACAATGCTGGCGATCCTTCATCGACTCAGTGATGATATTCTTCAGGGGTGTTAGTACTCATTTTTCGTCCCTTTTGGTCATTCGATGACAAAGGGGGAGAAATTTGAGTTAGTCTTCAAGCGGTTCTACTTATATGGGCGTTTTTTTCTAAGTTACAACTCTCGTTCTTTGGAAGACTTTGCTAGATTGAGTTGTAAACTTAAACCAAATGGTGGTCTGATACTTTTGATGTGTTCTTCTACATGCTTATTCCTCATATATGCTAATGCACGCATGCTGAATTACATCAGTCAGCATATTTCATCATCCATTTCAAATTCTTCATATTATATGTTAAATGTGTGTACGGTTTACAAGATATAGGGGGAGATCTCCATGATTCTACTCTTCAAGTGTGCATTGTTTCAAAAGCTAATTCCTCACTATGCACATCTTCAGGGGGAGTTCTTCTATATCTTGCAATCTAATTCCTCAATATTAGTATTTACACTTCATATGTTTATCCCCGTTGAAAACTTAACCTATATTGTCATCAATCACCAAAAAGGGGGAGATTGTAAGTGCATCTAGTGCCCCTTAGTGACTTTGGTGTATTGAAGACTTATAGGTTAAGGGACTGATGCGTTTGTGAGTGTACGCAAGTCTATAAGTCTATGAGGAGTTTGATATTTACAAAGAAAGTTGACCCCTAAAAATGAAGTTCTTCGACTGAAGACTTTGGATTACTAAAGACTTTCTGAAGACCTTGAAACTGAAGAAATTGGTGTGATCCTCAAGACTTGGTATTCATTCGAGGAACATGAAGCGTGAAGACTTTTGTTTTAGTAGTTTCATTTTCTCTTTCTTGAGTCATAGGAAACACCATACTGTTAAAGGGGGTCGAGGAAATACTAAGGAAAATTTTCTAAGTGATGCTCAACTCAAAATCCTACACCTACCAATCCCTTCGAGTGAAGCCATTGGAAATCTCATACAGTTCAGTCAAATTTCTTCTGTGACATAGACTAAGCTCTTCTGGCCTCTGAGTAATTTGTTCTGCCTAAGGAGTTAGGAATTCGCCAGTGTGAATTGCCTACAAGTGAGGAACATGATAGCCCTGAGGAATTTGTTAGTCATATTTCCGACCGTTGTTGTGCTACGCGCCAGCTGTCCCAAAATATCCTTCCACCTAACGGTCATATCATTGAAGGGCATTTATGTCTTATCATGTCGGGCTACTCTCTAGGCTATAAATAGTTGCCCCCTACAACCACTAGCTGGTTGGCTGCTCCGAGAGAAACTGACACTTGTCATTTGAGAGCATCCCATCCTCCGAGGACTTTGAGCGAAAATCATCAAGTGAGGAAAACCCAAACCCAAACACCTTCAAACCCAAAGTGATTGAGCATCACTGAAGAGATTGATCCTATGTGGATCCGACGCTTATTACCTTTGAAGATTGTGCATCTTCTAGATGGTTAGGCGTCATGGTCTAGAGCATCCAAGAGGAAATTGTGGATCGCCGAGTGATCGAGTTTGTGAAGGTTTAGAAGTCACTTGAAGACTTACCACGAGTGATTGGGCGAGGTCTGTGTGACCTTAGCTCAAGGGGAATAGGGTGAGGACTGAGTGTCCTGAGCTACGTGTTTAGGACTGGGTGTCTGGGACTGTGTATCCTCGGGTTTAAATACCTAGCCACCCTAACCAGACATGCAACTCTCACAGCAGTTGGAACTGGTCTACCAAATCATTGTCGTCACCGCGCTAACTAGTTCCATTTCCTCAACCCTTCCATTTCCTCATTTCTATGTTGTGTGCTTGTTCATATATGTTTGAAGACTTTGACTGAAACTTTCTCTATTTACATAGCTCAATTTCTTCAGTCTATCTGTCTTCATTCTGTTTATCATGTGTTTACGCTTTCGGTACTCTGTGCTTGTTTTCATTTCATCATGAATACCATGCTCATGCTCTGTTATGTTTACTTCTAAGTACTTATTCTGCTGCAGGTAGTTCTTCTCTTAGGTATTTCCTCACCCTGAAATTCCTTAGTGAAGAATTCATAAAAATCGCCTATTCGCCCCCTCTAGTCGACTTAACGCACTTTCAAATACAAGGGCCTGATGTTATGAAGGATCATATCAGCATAGCGACACTACGCCTGTGATACTACTCTTGTTCTATGCTAGCAGTGGAACAACTCGTAGCAGCGGAATACTTCTAGCAGCGGAACAACGAGGAAGGTGGTGAACTCCACTCCGCAGGGACTCTGGCTGGGACACGATCTAGCTCGCACGAACAGATACCATGACAAACAATCAATCACAACATCACCTGCAATCTGGCATGACATGTCAGGTCAGTACATTGAATGTACTTGCAAGCTCACAACAACCAAAAGCATCAAGGCAAAACAAGAACACAGCATTAAACAGGTTAATAAAGTTAACAACTATTATCGTAAGAAAGCAACTACTAAACCTGATACGAAACTACTACAATACTTTAAACCAACATTCCAGATCTCAATAACCATCTCACTCTTGGCTATCCGGCCAAGCAATATACCATCTCGATCACCTCATGATCCACCTGATCACCTCGTGATCAAAACATCCACATGATCACATCGTGACCATATCACAACTGAATGATCATCCTTGAGATCATCCCAACATCATCATCATCATCATCCTTCCAAACCGTTACTGCTCACAATATCAACATATAAATCACCTATAAGTCATTCCATCATGTGAGTGTTGATCGAACGGTGTGACTTAGTCCGAACTTATGCCCATGACTGAGGACGCAGCTATCAATAGATTAAACACACACTCTGGAGAGGTAGCGCACTTTACCCACACCACAGAACCCATGGCCTCGCACTCCCATTTGGGTCGACCAATGGCGTTCCACAAAACCGATCTACTGCCATGACACTCTCCCGGCCACTCCGACCAACTCCCCTTTGAGCTAAGTCATGGGTGGCCTCGTGCCTACCAAAGGCATCAACGTCCACCGTCATGGAAAAACAAAAATGGTCCCAAACGGGGACAAGAGCTCTCAATACTAACCCTGGGCACACAAGGTTATGTCTGATTACCGGGCCAGGGTACCGCACGCCCATAACCTTCCCTCGTTGGAGGCACTAGCGAGAGGCATGTCAATAGATCACATTAGGGCCTTCACACAAAAGGAAAATGTGGTTGCACTGGAAAAGCCCAGTTCGGTGGCACCTGACCAACTTAATGACAGAATTTATCCCCAAAATATAATAGTGATAATTGATACTCCAATATCATCTATCAACCTGTAATCCAAGCCATAGCAATATCCAAAAACTATTCCAAAGCATACTAACGTCATATCAAAATACTCAGAGGATAGCATAACACTACTTTCATGGTGAATCCAAGAAGGATAATACTACTACTCCAATAGAAAGAACCAGCTATCCAGCTAAGATCCACATGCAAGCATCATCTCCGAAATCATACTCCAAAACATAATATCAACTAACATCATGATGAAAATAACACTAGCCACTAATAATCCAATGGCAACGTGATATCCAAAGTAATAGTCCAAAGCATAATACCATCATGAAAATAACCATAATAGCCACTTAGAATCCAAAGGCAGCATGTCAATCACATAAGTTGCAAAATATTAGCCCTAGAACTCCAAACAATATCATGGCAATAGCAAGATCAAACAATACTCTGATAAATGCCATGAACAAATAGCAAGTAGCTAAAACAATATTTTAAACAAGTTCAAATAATTTAAACCATGTCACTGCATTGCAATCATGCAAATGGAGGGTGTGGCTTGCCTGGGATGAAGGATTCACCGAGAAGAAGTGTGAAAAGCTTGCAGAAAGAATCGCTGGAAAATGTTCTCTCTCGGAGGGGGCTGAATAGGGGCAAGGGTATAATGGTCATTTTCAGAATGTTAACACATGGTGAAAATGATACCAATGGAACGGGCTCAACGAGACGAATAAGTGGGCTTTGGAATCACCTCATTCGGAGCTACGGTTGAAGAGTTGTGGTCGTTCATTCATTAGGAAGAATAATCAACAGATTCTATACTTTTCTGCTACTAACAGGTGAACATTCACAAAATAGAGGATTCGGCCGGCGGCTGAAAAAGAGAAAGCGCCTTTCCAGGAATACGTCTTCGCTGTAGAGAAAACGTATTTCAGGCGAGAACTGAGCAAAAGTACGTTTTCAATAAAAGAAAGCATATTCACCGAAAACCTTCTCCACTTATCCTTGTCAGTAGCGCCGGGTCAATGGGTGTGCGGCTGACTGGTGGGATCCACGGGGCCCACTGGCCAGCTGGCGTCATCATCGTCATGTCCATCGCGCCTGCGGGTGCCGTGGCAGAGCCGGCGCCTGATGCCGATAGCCGGTGCTACAGGCGGTCTCCGACGACACTCCACCAATGGATGGACTCTGGAGGAAGAGACACATCCAACTGTGCCACTCACTGCCGTCGAGGTGGGCCGAGGCGACGACGGCTGCAACTCCGTCGAATGGCATCTCGGACTGATGCGGGCAGGATGCTCCGGCCGAGGAGAGGGAACGACGTGTTACGGGGAAGGCTCCAGGGTGGCTGGGTGGTGCTTTGGTGGAGGAGTAGGGAGGAGAGGAGCTCGGGCTCGGGCGAATTTGAAGAGAGACCATCGGCGGCCATGGCGGTGATGGCGGGGCAGAGGAGCTCCTTGAACTCAGGTGAGAGGCTAGAGTGGGATCTAGGAAGTGGGGGAGGCCAGTGGTGAAGAAAGACGGGGTCGGGGAGGACTTAAATAGGCGTGGCCGAAGTCCCCCGAGCTCGGGTGCAGCCAACGGCGCACGGACCTGCTCTGGCGATGGATGGAGGCGTCATGGGGCGAGCTAGAGGATGAGAGGGAGTAGAGGAGGGTCACGGAGCAGAAGCCAATGCCGGGGACCAGAGGAAACAGATGGGAGGAGGACCGGGTCAAGCGGGGCACAGTGCACCATGGCCGCTCGTCTGCTAGCTCCGATAAGGATGCTTCAGGAGGGGTCAGAGGGTCGAGGGTGTCGGATTACAGGTTCCTGCAAACCCTTGAGGTTCGAACACTGGGGTGCGCATGAAGATCTCTCCCTAGCTCGCTCTTGCAACAATCTCAAAGCCTAGCTCGGCAAACCCAAGGAACAAGAGACACGAGAGTTTATACTGGTTTGGGCCACTGTTGTGGTGTAATACCCTACTCCAGTGTGGTGTGGTGGATTGCCTCGTGGGCTAAGGATGAACTAGTATAGTGGATGAACAACCTCGTGAGAAGAGGTGTTCTTGAGCTCGATGTGCTGATGTGTTTGAGGATTGTCCGAATGATCCCCCTTGCTATGGTGGGGGCTAGCCCTATTTATAGAGGCCCTGGTCCTCTTCCCAAATGTTAGGCGGAAAGGGATCCCACAATGGCTAGTTTTGAAGGGAGACAACTAGTACAAGTTATCCTGACAAAAGGTGGTCTTTTCCTGCCAAAGGCTCTGGTGGTGACGCCGCCATGGGCTCCGCGGTGACCTCTGTCCTGCCATCCTACTGGTCTTGGTCTTGTTGCACCGATATGGAAACCTTTGCCTGATGCCTCGGGACTCCTCATGTGCGTCTGCTTCCTTAGCACCAAAGAGTAAACTGGCACTCTGCGCTCGTTGGCGCCCGCCTGGCCTTGGTCATCATAGCTCACGTCACGCGGACCTCGCGAGGTGCCCCTTGCATAGATATCTCTGAACCTCAGGAGCTAGCCTAGCGAGGCCGCCCCTAGGGAGGTCTTGGTGTCATCCGGATCGCGAGTCTTGGCCCCTCGCAAGGGTCTTGAGTGGTTGCTGATGGAGATGGGTCGTACCAGGTCATTGGTGGAGCCACGCCTTGGGCCGCAGGCAGGCAGGTTTGGGTACCCCCGTTCCCAAGACGCCGACAGTAGCCCCTGGGCCCAAGGCACGCCCGGACTTGGCTTCGAGCCGAAGCCAAAGGGCAAGTGCGGAGCGCCATGGGCCCCAACCGCCTATGGCCTTGATTGACGCGTGGCAATTGATAGGCCGTGGGCGTCTTCGCTTCCCCACACTGCCTCGGCAACTGCCCAACTTGACGAGACCTTGCTGCATGCAAAAGAAAACCATCATTACCTTAGATCGTGGAGGCCGGCGGTTGGCCTTCCTCTAGCTATAAATGAGAATAGGGGCGGAGCCCCCGTTGCTCATCCCTTCCTCCATCCCGCTTGCTTCCTCTTCTTCCTCTTTGCTACACCGTCTTGCTGTGACACCCATGGCGCCGACGAAGATATTCATGGCCGCGCAGAAGGGGAAGGCATGCCAGGAGGGGCCCGACTCTCCACCGCCCAAGCGGGGCCATGGTCACCCCCGCAAGCACGCCTTGGCCCCTGCCGTGGCCCCATGGGGGCGCGGGCAAACTTCTTCGGGGTCCGGCGCCGTTCCAGGCGGCCGCGGCGGCGTCTCCTCGCGCGGCGGGAGCCGCTCAAGGTGCGACAGTCCCGCCCACGAAGGGAGGCGTGCCATGGTTGCCCAGCCTCCCCAGCTGCGCTTCCATTTGGCGGAGGTGCTGCCAGAGTTCGTTGTGTGGTCGGAGAACATGGCCAGCACCTGGCTGCAGCTTCTGCGCTCCTTTGCAGGTGAGCTGCCGGCCACGGGTCCTGGCAACCTTTGGCTGCAGGCCGATGGCTGCTGCAGCAAGGTTTCATGGGTCGCGGTGGAGGTCTCAGTCGCGGGCAATGTAGCCCTGGCCCGCGGCTGGTAGGCGTTTGCCCCCGCGCGCAGTCTGAGCAGGCGGTGCACCCTCCACATAAAGTATGATGGTGCCGTGACCCTCTTCGTGAGTGTGTTCGGGGAAGATGGTCGCGGCGCCGGGTGCTGCTCTAAAGACAACAAGGGTGACGAAGTTCTCGGTCTTGGCGACGGCCGTGTCGAGGACGAGGGTGGACTCGCCCCTGGCGATGGCCATGGCTCGCTCGGCAACGGTAGCTCCTCTTTCGGCGAAACTTCCAGCAGTGGCAGCTACGACTAGCTGCCACATCGTCGGGCTCGCTTCAAGGACGGTGGCGGGTCGTCCCGTCGCCGCGCCCTAGTGAAGCGTGAGGAGGGCACCAGTTGAGCCCAGGGGGGCGATCCTCGTGAGTACCGCGCCATTGGAGCCGCTTTTGCCTGTCCTTTCCTTTCCTCCTGCATTACAAGAAACAAGTATGGGGCCCTGCAAGGGTGTGTAATGAACTGTAATTTTCATGCCACCTGTGTTATGCTTATTGTTCCTGTGTTATGTTATGGCGTTCGTGCTTCATGTAGACATAGAGTGATAACTTAGCTGGATGCGCCTAGGGTAGTTTCATGTCTCGCGAGGGCGCGCCCTCTGGCACCTGGTGAGCCCTCCTTGTTGCTGGCTCGGGAGCCGTTGACCTCGGGAGGCGCCACAGAGCTGCAGAAATTGTTAGGACGTCCGTCGGGTGTCGTATCCTTCCTTGCGCGAGGCCTCATGATCATGGCCTAAGGCACCATGTCACGGTACCCGTGGGGCACGGACTTAGAGGGGTGCGCCAACCGCGAGATCAATCGAGGGTGCATCGCGAAAAACAGGGGAGCCGAAGCTCTGGAGTGATAGGGCTTTGGCGAGGCGTGTCTATGGCTTAGGTTAGCCCAGTGCACGCACACACATGCCCGGCCCCTGCACGAGGCATGCGAGGGACAGCGTCGGGCAACTGCCGCCCTCCCTGGCATGAAACAAAGAACCGAGCGAAGAAGTAGAGAAAAGAAAGCGTTCAGCCGAGCAATCGAGAAACGGCAGAACTTCAAATTTCATTAAAAAAAGTTGCAAACCAACTACATAAAGCAAATGAACAGCCGCGTCCGGCACCTAGTCTAGTCTTCTCACCAGCGCAGAGCTAAGTGCTGCCACTAGGACGTGGGAGGGAGCCCCCGAGGCCCGAGGGCGGCACTCCGGAGACTCCGGGGCGTGTATTGCCCCACTCATTATTATGTGAGATTGTCACGAGCGAAGACCTTCACAGGCACTAGTCCTTGCTTCATCGGTAGAACTTCCGGAGGTGCTGGATGTTCCAGGCGTTCTAGATGGGGGTCATGTCCTGCGTCTCTAGGCGTGCGCCGCCAGGCCTAGAGATGCGGGGAATCCTAAATGGGCCCTCCCACATGGGCGAGAGCTTATGCGGCCCTTACCTGGAGAGCACCAGCCTCAGGACGAGATCGCCCACCTCGAGCGTCCTGGAGCGGACGCTGCGGCAGTGATACCGTCGTAGCGTCTGCTGGTACCTTGCCGCTCGGAGCAAGGCTTGGTGGCGGCGTTCCTCCCCCAGCACAAGGTCCGTCCCCCGCATGGCATCCTGATGCATCTCATCAACCGCCAAGACCCGTGCGGAGCGATGCTTGACCTCATGTGGGAGAATTGCTTCTGCTCCGTAGACGAGGAAGAACAAGGTCTCGCCCGTTGGCTTGGTGGCCGTGGTGCGGATGGGCCACGGCACGGACTGGAGCTAGTCGTGTCAGCCCCTGGTCTTGATGCCTCGCAAGACCTCCGCGTTAGAGCGCTCGGCTTGTCCATTGCTCCTGGGGTGTGCCACCGAAGCGTAGCAAATATGCGTTCCAAGGTTAGCACAATATGTCTTGAAGAGATTGCTAGTGAACCGTGAGCCGTTGTCGGTGATGATGCGGTTAGGGACCCCAAACTGGCTCACAAGTCCCTTGATGAACTTGACCATGGACCCAGCTGGGATGGTGCGGACAGCTTCCACCTCTGCCCATTTGGTGAACTTGTCGATGGCGACGTAGAGGTAGAGGTAGCCCCCGGGCGCTTGATGGAATGGACCCAGGATATCCAGCACCCAGACCATGAATGGCCAGGAGAGTGGGATAGTCTGGAGGCCTTGATCTAGTGGGTGTATTTGCTTGGCATGGAAATGGCAGGCCTCGCAGGATCTCACCAGCTCGGTTGCGTCTTTGAGTGTCGTGGGCCAGTAGAACCCGCCGCAGAACGCCTTGCCCACCAGGGTGCACGATGATGATTGATGCCCGCAATCTCTGCCATGTATGTCGGCCAGCAGCTAGCACCCCTGCTTCCTGGAAATGCATCGCAAGGAAACGTCGTTTGGTCGTTTTCTGTATAGCTCACCATCCTGGATGCAGTATGTTGTAGCCTGCCGGGCCACGTGCTCCGTGTCCTCCTCCTTCTCTGGTAGTATTCTTTGCCCCAGGTACGCCCTGAATTCAACAGTCCAACACCCCTCCTGGGTTTCAAGTGCAAGGAGTAGGCGTGCTCCTGAGGTCGGGCCGTAGGCGGGAGCTCCTAAGGTTGGTGGTGGGGGAAGCTCCTCCTGATGCGGCGTAGGCTTCACAGCCGGAGGGGCCGTTGAAGGCTTAAAGAGCCGCTCCTCGAAGTCGCCAGGCTCCTGAGGCTGACGCCTTGATGCCCTCTTGGCGATATCATCAGCTTCCTTGTTTGTGCCGCGGGGCACATGCTGCAGTTTTAGGCCCAAGAATTGCTTCTCCATTTTGCGTACCTCCGCAAGGTATGCCTCCATGTGCTCGTCCTTTGGCTCGTACACCTTGTTGGATAAGTTGACGAGGAGCTGAGAGTCGCCCTTGATGGTGAGGCGCTTCACTCCCAAGGCTGCCGCAGCCTTGAGGCTGGTGATCAACCCTTCGTATTCCACGATATTGTTGGAGACCTTCTCGCACCGCTGGAAGCAGAGTTGCACGGCGTAGTAGAGCTTGTCTTGGGTGGGCGAGATGAGCATGACGCCAGCCCCCGCGCCTTGGCGTGCAAAGGCGCCATCAAAGTACATGACCCAGCCATCTGGCGCTTCATTTCCTGGCGAGAAGGATCGGCCCTCGCCTGCTTCGGGCTCTGGAGCATCGGTCCATTCTACCACAAGTCGGCGAGGGCGGCTCCCTTGATGACCCTGGTTGTGCTGAACTCCAGTTGAAACTCTTGCAGCTCAATGTTCCACTCAGCGACACTTCCCGCAGCGTTGGGGCTCCGGAGCACCCTCTCCAGTGGGTAAGCCGAGACGACCTTGATTGGGTGGCCTTGGAAGTAATGGCGTAGCTTGCGCGAGGCCACTAGGAGCGGGCGCAAGAGCTTCTATGGCATGTGGTATCATGCTCTTGCGTCCCGTAACACCGTGCTGGCAAAGTAGACTGGGTGCTCCATGAGGACGGGAGTGTCGGTGGAGCCTGTGGCCTCCGGAGGTCGTGGAGCCTCCTGAGGTGGGGGGACCTCAGGAGCTTGGTCACCCATCATGGCCTCGGCGGGTCCAGAAACATCGTCTTGTGGGGCCTGATCGTCCGCGGGCATCGTCGTGACTTCAGCGGCGCCACCTTGGCGCCACACTCCCCCGGCTGAAGGTACGAAATTACGCGGCGCATCCTTGCCCTAGCGCTCCTCCCTGACAGCCACCAGCGCCGCGTTGGCCGAGTGAGGTGTCGCGGCCACATAGAGCACCAGAGGCTCTAGGGGCGAGGCGCTAACATCACCGGTGGGCTGGTGAGGTACCTTTTGAGGTCTTGAAACACCTGGTCGGCCTCCGAGGTCCACTCGAACGGGCCCTTCCTCATCATCAGCTTGAAGAACGGCAGGGCGCGCTCCCCAGCTTGGAGATGAAGCACCCAGTGAGGTCACGCACCCCGCAAGCTTTTGCACTTCCTTGAGGGTTTGTGGCGGGCTCATGTCTTCTATCGCCTTGACCTTCTCCGGATTCGCCTAGATCCCATTGTGCGGCACGAGGAAACCCAGGAGCTTGCCCGAAGGGATGCCGAACACGCACTTCTCTGGATTGAGCCGCAGGTCCACCTAGCGCAGGCCGGCGAAGGTCTCCTCCAGGTATTGAATGAGGGTCCTTGCCTCCTGAGATTTTACCACGATGTCATTGACGTAGGCCTCCGCGTTCCTCCCAAGCTGCCAGCCCAGGGCGATGTGCATCAGCCGCTGGAAGGTTGCCTCAGCGTTGTGTAGTCCGAACGGCATGCAGGTGTAGCAGTATACCCCACACGGGGTCAGGACGGCTATCTTCTCCACGTCCTCCACTGCCATCTTGATTTGGTGGTAACCCGAGAAAGCATCTAGAAAACATAGCAGGTCGCACTCGGCGGTGGAGTCGACGATCTGGTCTATGCACGGAAGTGGGAACGGGCCTTGAGGGCAGGCTTTGTTGATCTTGGTGAAGTTGACGCACATACATTCCTTCCCGCCTTTCTTGGGCACAACGACGGGGTTCGCCAGCCACTCTGGGTACTAGACCTCACGGATGACTCCCGCAGCTTGTAGCTTGCAGGTTTCCTGGATGATGAAGGATTGCTTCTTAGTGGACTGTCGTCGCGCCTTCTGCTTCATAGGCCGCACGTTGGGGCACACCCTTAAGTGATGCTCGATTACTCCCTTGGGACCCCTACCAGCTGCTTGGGTTCCCAAGCGAATACCTCCTTGTTCGCGCGCAGGAACTTCACCAATGCCTCCTCTTGGTCCGGGTCGAGGTTAGCACGTATGGTGAAAGTGGCTCCCAAGGATCCATCCTCCTCGGCCTGCACTTGCTTCATTTCAGCTCGATCTTGAGTGAACAACTGCTTCTTTTTTGCTGGCGCAACCCCCTTAGCCCTCGGGGCGGCTCTGTCGGCTGGGCACGCTGCCGCGGCGGCCCTAAAGGCGAGCTTGAGAGCCGTTAAGGCTTCCTTGGTGTACCCAGCCATGGTGAGAACACCGTTGTTCCCTGGCATCTTCATGAGGTTGTACGCGGGATGGGTCGGTGCCATGAACTGAGCCAGAGCAGGGTACCCGAGGATGGTGTACGGGAGGCCGATGCGGGCGATGCCGAAGTCGATCAGCTCGGTGTGGTAGTTTTCATGGGTGCCAAAGGTGACCGGGAGGCATATCTACACTAGGGGGCTGGTGGAACCGACGCCGACTCCAGAGAAAGGATTGGTGGGGTGGAGCCGGCCATATGGTACGTGAAGCAAACTGAAAGCTTCCACAGAGAACATGTTGGGGCCGGCTCCGCCGTCGATGAGGGTCTTAGTCATAGCCACGTTGCAGATGGTGGTTGTGCAGAGCATTAGGAGCGCGCCCGAGCTCGTGGTGATGGCTGGGTGGTCCTTCGAGCTAAAAGTGAGGTCGGCCAAGGGTGCCGCCCATCCCGTGGGAGCCCCCTGTTGCACGCGGGCGTTGCCCACCTGGCAGATGAACTACTTGACATGGCGATCTGTGGGTGGCACCCACGAACCACCGAGGAGGGACACTACGGCGGGGGACGAATGTGCGGCGAAGCATGCGGCGAAGAGACTGCGCAACCCCTCCGAGGAGGCTACCGAAGATCCTGGCAGGCTGAGCAACTAGGCGCGTGGCATGCCAGCCAGGGCCAGGGGGAACCAGTTGGGCTTGACCTGGTCGTCGCCTCAGGCTTCGAGAATGACCTCCTCGTACGCCTATAGGAAGGCCGCTGGATCTACCACGCCGTCATAGCGGGGCAGCATCTCTGGCTTGAACTTTCGTGGCCACCGCACCTGCCGCAAGGACAGGCTGAAGGCCCGGACGCCCATGGTGCATCCGCAGGTGCCCGCCGGCCGAATTGGAGGGACAACGTCTGCCATGGAGCAAGACGAAGCAAGCGGAGAGGCAAAGCTTCGGCGCACCCCTACATGGCATGCCAAATGTCGGATTACGGGTTCCGGCAAACCCTTGAGGTTCAAACACTGGGGTGCGCACGAAGATCTCTCGCTAGCTCGCTCTCGCAATGATCTCAAAGCCTAGCTCGTCAAACCCAAGGAATAAGAGACATGACAGTTTATACTGGTTCGGGCCACCATTGTGGTGTAATAACCTGCTCTAGTGTGGTGTGGTGGGTTGCCTCGTGGGCTAAGGATGAACTAGTACAATGGATGAACAGCCTCCTGAGGAGAGGTCTTCTTGAGCTCGATGAGTTGATGTGTTTGCCGAATGATCCCCCTTGCTATGGTGGTAGCTAGCCCTATTTATAGAGACCCTGGTCCTCTTCCCAAATGTTAGACGGGAAGGGATCCAACAACGGCCAGTTTTAAAGGGAGACAACTAGTACAAGTTATCCTGACAAAATGTGGTCTCCGCCTGCCAAAGGCTCTGGTGGTGATGCCACCGTGGGATCCGTGGTGACCTCTATCATGTCGTCCTGCTAGTCTTGGTCTTGTTGCACCGATATGGAAACCTTTGCCCGATGCCTCGAGACTCCTCGCATGCGCCTGCTTCCTTAGCACCAAAGAGTAAACTGGCACTCTGCGCCGGCTGGTGCCCGCTAGCGCCCGCCTAGCCTTGGTCGTCATGGCTCACGTCACGCGGACCTTGCGAGGTGCCCCTTGCATAGATATCTCCACTCCTCAGGAGCCATCCTAGCGAGGCCTCCCCTAGGAAGGTCTTGGTGTCGTCCGCCTCACGAGGCTTGGCCCCTCGCGAGGGTCTTGAGTGGTTGCTGATGAAGATGGGTCGTACCAGGCCGTTAGTGGAGCCACGCCCTGGCTGCAGGCAGGCAGGTCTGGGTACCCCCGTTCCCAGGACGCCGATAGAGGGCAACATGAGAGGGAGGGGGAGTCATGTCAGCACGCCCAGATGTGTGGAAATCACCGAGACGGACCTGCCCGACGCGTCCCGACGCAAAGAGCGCGGCCAACATAGCCGAAGCGCATGCACAAACGTGCTAAAGACGCGGTCACCATTGTGCCCAGCATGGAGGGGATGTAAGGGACTACCGTGACATGTCTGGTGATTAGTCCCTGCATCATAAATACTGAGGGACATGATGGATCGACAAAAGAAGCTCTGAGGTGAAGTGAGGCAACGAGCAAAGTTTGTTGTATCAAACTTGGTCGTGCACTACTGATCAACAGGGAACTGATTTGGGTCAATGGTGTTGTGTGGGGTGATTAACTAAGGAAGGACTATGATCCTGGAGGTTTTGAGGAGAAAAGGACCAAGGATTAATATAGTTGCTTTGCAACTGACCAAAATGCCCAGAAAAGAGATCATCATGGTTCACTCACATAGAGTAACCACTAGAGCTCAAACTTGTCAAGGCCTAAGGATTTCGACATATGAAGATGCTGTAAAAATTTCATACCAATTGGACATGCCAAAATGGTACTTGCTTCACAAACATCCTTTCTGTCTAGAAGCTTGGGAAACTTCTAGGGGAATAATAGCTTGATGAATTGATTCCAAAATTGGTGGATAGAGGTTTTATGGTCATTAGAATGCTCTGGTAAATTTTCAGCCAAAATGAAGCAAGATAAAATATACTTAATTCACAACCTGAAAATATTGACAGAATCAAAGATTTGATCATGTGATCACATAGATGATTGTATGGAGCTGAAAACTGTAGGAGTGTGATGATATGAGAACATGAAGGAGTGTGCGGAATTTCAACTCATTTCGATAACCCTAGCTATCACTTCCTTCACAAAGCCTTCTGTCTGACAGAAACTTTGAAAATTCACTAAGGAAGATCCACTAGGCAAATAAAGTTGAATTTTGGCATGCGACAATGATTTGGATGTAGAAGCATGACCAAAAAGATTGGGAGCAAACAAGACAAGATAAATGGCACTTCCTTCACAAAATGCCATTCAGGATAGAATAGAAAAAGGAATATTGGGGAATTATTTTTGAACTGACCAAGGAAATGTTTGGGCATATTTGAGCAACATATGACCCAAATAAACTGCTAGAATTATTTGGGAATTTTTCGATGTACAGAAATGTAGGTTTCTTCACAACCTAGGGCACTTGTGGCTATTCCTTTAATAGAGAAGGAATTTTCCCCAAGAAAAAGAATTATGGAGTTGGGCTAGAATGGAAATGGCAAAATCTTGGAATGAGTTTGTGGATGATGAGTCACTTGGGAGAGGAAATGATGATGATCTCCCAGGTTGCAAGGCCAAAAAACCACTCCAAAAAGAAAAATAGATCATAACTCAATGGAAAAAAGAAAAGGGCCAAAAACCAGGCTATTATAGTGTTGCTACACCCGCATGCCCTTCGGGCTACGGAACACTGGTGCAACCTTCCAGCAGCTGATGCACATCGGGCTTGGGCCGCAGTTGGGGAAAAATGCGGAGGCGTACGTCGATGACATCGTGGTCAAGTCACGGGAGGCAAGGACTCTAATCGAATAAGTGGAGGAGAAGCTTGCCAACATGCACAAGGTGAACTGGAGGCTCAACCCGGAGAAGTGCGTGTTTGGAGTTCCGTCTGGCAAGCTGCTGGGTTTCCTAGTATCACACAGAGGGATCGAGGATAACCTCGAGAAGATTAAGGCAATAGAGAGGATGAGCCTACCTCATACCCTCAAGGAGATGCAGAAGCTCGCGGGTTGTGTGACCTCCTTGGGGGCGCTTCATCTCCAAGCTCGGTGAGGGCGCCCTTCATTTCTTCAAGCTGATGAAGAGGAAGGCCCCTTTTCAGTGGACGTCGGAAACTAAGGCGACCTTCGAAGACCTCAAGAGATACCTCACGAGCCCACCTGTCACGGTGGCGCCTTTCATTCGCGAGCCCTTGGTGCTCTACTTGGCGGCCAACCCCTACTCAGCTAGCGCAGCGCTCGTGGCGGTCCATGAGGAGCATGTTAGCGCATACAAGAGGCAAGGGGACCTGCGAGGGATCGCGCGACGTCTGCCACCTGAGGATGTTGCCCCTGAAGCCCTCGCCACTTCACCAACTGACAAGACTCCCGAGTCCCTCGAGCACCATGCGGATCAAGGCACCGCCGCTACCTCGCCCCTCGTCGAGCATCCGGTGTACAACACCGTGCTGTGGGATGCATGCGCACGCTACCCTATGCAGCAGAAGCTCTTAATCGCGCTCCTCGTCGCCTCAAGGAAGCTGCACCATTATTTCCAAGGCCACCCCATCTAGGTTGTCTCAGCATACCCCCTGGAGAAGGTGTTGTGCAGCTCCAACGTTGTTGGGAGGGTTGCGGAGTGGAAAGTTGAGCTGCAGAGCTCCCAGCTCAAGTTCAGCACAACTAGGGTCATCAACGGTGCGACCCTCACCGATTTCGTGACGGAGTGGACCGATGCTCCTGAGGGGGCCTGGATGAGGGCCAATCCCTCACGCCTGGCGATGAAGCGCCCGATTGTTGGGTCATGCACTTTGACGGTGCCTTCACGCGGCATGGCACGGGGGCTGGAGTCGTACTCATCTCACCAACCAAGGACAAGCTCTACTATGTCATGCAGATTTGCTTCCAGCATGGCGAGAAGGTCTCCAACAACATCGCAAAATACGAGGGCTTGATTGCTTGCCTCAGGACCATGGCCGCCCTAGGGATCAAGTGCCTTACCATCAAGGGAGATTCCCAACTCCTTGTCAACTTCTCCAACAAGGAGTACAAGACAAAGGACGAGCACATGGAGGCTTACCTGGAAGAGCTATGTATCGAAAAGCGCTTCATGGGCTTGGAATTGTAGCACGTCTCCCGCGGTGTGAACAAGGAAGCAGATGACATCGCTAAGAGGGCATCCCGCCGTGAGCCTTGGAAGCCTAGCGTCTTCGAGGAGAGCCTCTTCAAGCCGTCAGCGGCACCCTCGGCCGCGGGCCCGGCGCTGCTCCAGGAGGAGCCGCCACCAGCCCCGTCCTTAGGCGCCCTGGCCTATGGCCCGACCTCAAAAGCCCGCCTGCTCCTGGCGCTGGAACCTCAGGTACGCTGCTGGACCGAGGGTTTAAGCCGTACCTACTCTGTGGCGCCTTGCCAGAGAAGGAGGAAGGCGTGGAACGCGTGGTTTGCCAGGCCACTGCTTATTGCTTGCAGGATGGCGAGTCGTACCGAAGGAACCCCAACGACGTCTCACTGTAGTGCATATCAGAAGAGCAGGGGCGCAAGCTATAGGCCAACGTCCACGATGGAGATTGCAGACCCCACTCCTCATCGCGCACCCTCATAGGCAAGGTGTTCCGCAATGGGTTCTACTGGCCTACAGCTCTCCGCGACGCCACCGACCTGGTGTGATCCTGCGAGGCCTGCCAGTTCCACGCCAAGCAGATTCACCAGCCCGTGCAAGGTCTCCATACCATCATGCTCTCCTGGCCCTTCGCGGTCTGGGGGCTAGATGTCCTAGACCCCTTTGCTCGGGTGGCCAGCGGTTACTGGTACCTCTACGTCGCCATCGACAAGTTCACCAAGTGGGCGGAGGTGGAGCTCCCGCGCACCATCCCCGCTGGCTCAGCCGTCAAGTTCATCAAGGGCCTCATGAGCCGTTTTGATGTCCCCAACCGTATCATTACTAACAATGGCTCCTAATTAACAAGCAACCTCTTCACGACATATTGTGCTAACCTTGGAACGCAGATATGCTACGCTTCGTTGGCGCACCCGCGGAGCAATGGCCAGGCCAAACGCGCCAACGCAGAGGTCCTGAGGGGCCTCAAGACAAGGAGCTTCAAGAAGAAGCTTGAGGCTTCCGTATTCAGGCCACCATAGACCCAAGAAGGTTTGAACTCTGGGGCATGTGCAAAGATCCCCTCCTACGCTAGTCTCAAGGTCATCGCCTCACAACCTATACTCGTCGGGTATTGGCGAGCGGGGAAGAAGATGAACACGACAGTTTTTCCAGGTTCGGGCCACCTTGTGGTGTAAAACCCTAGTCCTTCTTTGTGGTGGATTGGCCTCACGAGGAGGATGAGGATGAACTAGTAGAGTGGTTGAGCAGCCTCGCGAGGGCTCATGAAGTGAGGGTGGAGTGGATCCGATCCCCTTCTATGGTGGAGGCTAGCCTATATTTATAGTGGCCCTGGTCCTCTTCCCTCGAAACTTAGGGCGGAGGGATCCCACAACAACCAATTTGAAAGGGGACAAGTAGTACATCTTATCCTAACAAAAGGTGGTCTTTGCCTACAAAGCTTCTGGCCAGGACACAACAGTGGGCTCGGTGATGACATCTGTCCCGCCAAGCTCGTGGTCTTGGTCATGTTGCACTGGAATGGAAACCTTTGGGGGAACCTGCGCTTGTCCTTGTCTCCTTGGCACCATAGAGGAAACTGTTTCCTCTGCGCCCGCTGGCGCCCGCCTGGCATTGGTCGTCATGGCTCACGTCATCACAGCCTCGTGAGGCTGGGTGCCTATATAGAAATCTCCGATCCTAGGGAGGTAGGCTCGGAGAGCTGCTCCTCTAGAGGTCTTGATGTCGTCCGCCTCACAAGGCCGGGGGGCACTCACGAGGGCCCTGTCCTGGGGGTCTTGCAGCTAGGTCATAGCAGGCCATTGAAGGAGGCACGCCATGGGTCGCAGGCAGGCCGATCTGGGTACCCCCAATCCCAGAACCCCGATAGTAGGCCCCGAGCCCAAGGTGTGCTCGAGCAGGCTTCGAGGTGAAGCCAAGGGGCAAGGGCGAAGCGCCATGGACCCCAATCACCTGCTGGCCAAGGTTGACGCGTGGGGTATGACGGGACACAGACGCCTTGTAACGCCCCGAGACCGATGTGCTAGGTGTCCTCTAGTTATTCGCTGTTGTTGCCTTGTCATTGCTTGCGTGTCATGCATTGCATATCATGTCATCATGTGCATTTCATTTGCATACATGTTCGTCTCATGCATCCGAGCATTTTCCCCGTTGTCCGTTTTGCAATTCGGTGTTCCTATGTCACCCGGCGTCCCTTTCTACCTCTTTTCGTGTGTGAGGGTTAAACACTTCCGGATTGGACCGAGACTTGCCAAGCGGCCTTGGTTTACTACCGGTAGACCGCCTATCAAGTTTCGTACCATTTGGACTTCGTTTGATACTCCAACAGTTAACCGAGGGACCGAGAAGGCCTCGTGTGTGTTGCAGCCCAACACCCCTCCAATTTGGCCCAAAACCCACCAAAACCCTCTCCATCATCTAGAGCGTTCGAACACGATCGCGTAGCCGAAAACTGCACCTCATTTGGACTCTCCTGGCTCCCTCTATGGCTATATATAGACCTCCTTCCCCAAAAATCCGGGTGAAACCCTAACCTACCTTCCTCTCTCCGCACCGGACGTGTCCATCCGCTGCCGGACACGCCACGCCGCCGCCCGCGCCCAACCACAGGGTGTCGTGTGGCACTGCCAGCCTCCTCCCGCCGCCGGCCCGGGAGGCCCACTCTGGGCCCCCGAGGCCCATCGCCCGTGCCCCGCCGCTTGGGAGCAGGCGCCGCCCGAGGCCGTATCTCCGCCGCCCGCCGTCTCCCTTCGCCGCCCTCACCGCGCCTCTCGTCGGCGGGTTCTTCCTCCGCCCGCTCCGACGACGCCGACCCAACTCCGGCGCCGACCCCACCGCGTCGCATCGCCGTCCCTCCTCAACTCCGGTCGGCTCCCTCCTCTCCAAGCCCCCGACGAACTCCGGCGAGCGCCAAGTCCGGCGACGTCCCCGACAAGTCTGGCGAACCTCGGATTGTGCGCAGCTACAGTAACCGGCTGGATCTAGATCTGGATCTGAGACGGTTGACTTTCCTCCTGGAACCCTAATATTTTTGCGTTTTTCATCGTGCTATAACTCCCTCATTGTAGCTCCATTCTGCGCGTATAGCATATCAAAATGTTCGTCTCAGTGAGTACATCATTTCATCTCATTGCATCATTTTCATTTGAGCTCATCTTGATTCCCAAAATGCTGTTGGAAGAGAGCTATTTGAGTTAATTGTCAGATCTACTGCATCATGTAGCTATTTGTCTTTTTTGCCATTATTAATGTGTGCATGATATGCTCCTGAGCTCTACATGGGTTTTGTTATATGCCATGCCATCTTTACAGAGGTGCTTACCATGTATTTTTGTGACATGTGTGGTGACTATTACAAGCTTGCAAACTAGTGCATTCGTTAATGCTGATTTCAGGGACTTAGAATTTCTCTAAGTCGTTGATCTGAGTTTATCAAAATGCCATATGTTCATGTTGTTTCCTAGTGATACGTGCCTCTTTTGAGGATGATCAGTAAGGATGATTTGTTAATATTGTGGTGCTCTATCCATCCATGTCCTTGTTTGCAATTATGGAGTACCCTATCTTGAGTCAATCGAGCTCTACTTTTGCTATTTCGTGAATCCTGGCAGATTACCTACTTATTAGCGATTTTGCCGAGGATGTTGTTGTTGATCCGTGCATGCTATGTTGTTGTTCTTGCCATGTCTAGCTTATATGATATGTATTCTTGATGGGTGTATGCTTATATTGTCATGCATTGCTCTCTAGTGAGTGCATCGAGCTCGTAAACATGCCTACTCGTTAACATATATGCATGCTCTAGTTTTTCACTAAGTCTGTAATCTGATTATGTTTTTGCCATGTTCACATGCTTGCAATTGTATTTTCCGATC
This sequence comes from Triticum dicoccoides, assembly GCF_002162155.2. NCBI lineage: Eukaryota > Viridiplantae > Streptophyta > Magnoliopsida > Poales > Poaceae > Triticum > Triticum dicoccoides. The sequence goes on along the minus strand of NC_041390.1, from coordinate 247,002,392 downwards.
CCTTTGGCTCAAGGTCACTAAGGGACTTTTGTTAAGCTCTTTGTGTACCTTCATGCCATTCCTTGCTTTGCCATGTTAAGTTCCTGTAGCATATAGTTTTCATGTTTCAAAGTGTGCTATCTGATCTGAAATTCCAGCCAAGTGTTAATTTCACTAAGTCTGAAACCTGTTTATCATTTGCATTTTTGCCATGCTTGTTTGAACCTGTTAATGGATGAATTGGCCGTAGCTCAGTGTTTATATTTTGTCAAGCATCATGAATGGATCCCTTCCATGTATTTTTTGCCATGTTTGAGTGTTGTAGCATATTTATCTTATTGCATTTAGTTGGCTACTTGCTGTTTATCGCAAACCGGTGCCATATTTGTTTTGCTTGCCATTTCCAAACCGTGTATCTGATTCTGGTGATCTTTATATTGATTTCAACCGAAATCACCTCACCTTTCCAGTGGATCTCTTGGATTTCCATGTTGAGGCCAGGTTCATTCATTCCTTGTCAAATCTTGCATATGCATCACATATCGCATCCCGCATAGCATACCATGTTTGCATCATGTTGTTTGAGCTTTGTACGTGGTTGGTTGTGTTCCTTTTGCTTGTTTGTCTTGTTTGGGTAGAGTCGGGACACGAGTTCGCTAACGAGGAGCCCATTGAGTTTGCTTTCGAGGATCCAGTCAACTCTGACAACTTTGCAGGCAAGATGATCATACCCTCGAAATCACTTCTATCTTTGCTTGCTAGATGCTCGCTCTTTTGCTATGCCTATGCTATGATGCCTATCACTTGCTTATCATGCCTCCAAAATTGCCATTTCAAACCTCTAACCCACCATGTCCTAGCAAACCGTTGTTTGGCTATGTTACCGCTTTGCTCAGCCCCTCTTATAGCGTTGCTAGTTGCAAGTGAAGATTGGAGACCGTTCCTTGTTAGAACATTGTTTATTGTTGGGATATCATTATATTATCTTGTTATCTTAATGCATATATATATACTTGGTAAAGGCTGGAAGGCTCGGCCTTTTGCCTAGTGTTTTGTTCCACTCTTGCCGCCCTAGTTTCCGTCATATCGGTGTTATGTTCCCGACTTTTGCGTTCCTCGCGCAGTTGGGTGATAATGGGAACCCCTTGATAGTTCGCCTTGAATAAAACTCTTCCAGCAATGCCCAACATTGGTTTTACCATTTTCCACCTAGCCTCTTTTCCCCTTGGGTTCCGCGGACTCAAGGGTCATCTTATTTAACCCCCCCCCCCCGGGCCAGTGCTCCTCTGAATGTTGGTCCACCTCGTCAGCCGCCGGTGGCCACCAGGGGAAACTCTGGGCTGGTCTATCGGAAGTTTAGACAATCTGAATGTGCCCTGAGAACGAGATATGTGCAGCTCCTATCGGGATTTGTCGGCACATTCGGGCGGTGTTGCTGGATTTGTATTAACTTGTCGAAGTTGTCTTGTAGAACCGGGATACCGAGTCTGATCGGAATGTCTCGGGAGAAGGTATATCCTTCGTTGACCGTGAGAGCTTGTCATGGGCTAAGTTGGGACTCCCCTGCAAGGATTTGAACTTTCTAAAGCCGTGCCCGCGGTTATGGGCAGATGGGAATTTGTTAATGTTCGGTTGTAGATAACTTGAACCTTAACTTAATTAAAATGAATCAACTGCGTGTGTAACCGTGATGGTCTCTTCTCGGCGGAGTCCGGGAAGTGAACACGGTGTTGGAGTAATGTTTGCCGTAGGTTGTTCTTTAGTTCTTCGTTCGTGCTTTGCCTTCTCTTCTCGCTCTCTTTTGCGAACATGTTAGCCACCATATATGCTAGTCACTTGCTGCAGCTCCACATATTACCTTGCCTTACCTATAAGCTTAAATAGTCTTGATCGTGAGGGTGCGAGATTGCTGAGTCCCCGTGACTGACAGATCACTTCCAAACCAGATACAGGGCCCGAAGATTCCATTCCAGATGTTGCGCTTGAGCTCAAGTGGGAGTTCGACGAAGACTCACGCCGTTACTATCTGTCTTTCCCTGATGTTCAGAAGTGGTGCCCAGTTGGGGCGATCGGGACCATGTCGCATGTTGGGGTTGATCTTTTATTTTGGTACCGTAGATGGACCATGAGTGTATTGGATGATGTAATGCTATTTATGTACTTTGTGTGACGTGGCGAGTGTAAGCCAACTATGTACCTTTCCCCTTATTATCTATTTACATGGGTTGTTGTGAAGATTACCTTACTTGCGACATTGCTTTCAATGTGGTTATGCCTCTAAGTCGTGCTTCGACACGTAGGAGATATAGCCGCATCAAGGGCGTTACAAGTTGGTAATCAGAGCCTTCCCCGACCTTAGGAGCCCCCACTGCTTGATCGAATTAGCGGATGAGTTGAGTCTAGAAAATGTTTTGAGTCATTTAGGAATTATATATCGGAGAGTTTAGGAATTCTTTTTACTCCCTGGTCCCCTCATCGCTCTGGTAAGGCATCCTGGCATAGAGTTTTGACTCTTCTCTTCTCAAATTTCACTAAAAAAAATTAGGATCACGTGGGTATCTTGGAATCGTTCCGATGGTTTTGTGACGAGAACATTGTTCTTGGTGCCTCCTGTCATTTAGGGGTTGTGGCAGTATCCCGGGGAGTTGAGCCCCGAGGTGTTGTCGTCACAATTTAATCATTGCAGTTCTGGAATACCTGAGTTTAGTTCGCCGACATCAAAAATCTCTTTTATGCTGTTGTTGGTGAGATAACCTCGACGCCACCCAGTACCGGGGCGGGAGTTCGGGAGTATTGCCATAACTTGTATAACGGATGCTTTTCAAAGGTTGAGGTAGATGATTTCCGAAGGTTTCTTGGTTATGTGTTGAAGGATGGATACAGCTGGATGTATGATTTGCTAGTTTGGGTGAGATATTATGCTTCCCCTGTATCCCCAACACATGATTGCATAACCAGAAAGTTTCGGGAGTTTATAAGTGGGAATTCAAGTTGCTCTTAGGATTTCTTTCTGGCAGATGTATGATATGAAATTGGGGTTCGACGTCTAGTGGTCCGCCTATTCACGGTTGGTTTTACAGTGGTCTTGTTGTGTCTTAAAGAGTCCTTGGCTATGCCGACTCGGGGACGCTTCGTATGTCATGTGCACTGCCTTGTACATGATGGTGATGTACGATCAAGCCCGTGTAGGCCCCACCACTAAAACTTCGGATGAATTCTCTATCATATGTTTGTTCCGGCTTATTCTGCAAGCCAATCCTTTGTTTTGTTTTGAGCTGTGGTATTCGAGTTGCTTCAATGTCAAATGTTGATTCCATACCTTCCCCCAAATGGTGTTCTCATACTTTGATGTGAATACTAATCCTTCTCGATCATCGAGTTTCTCATTTCAATTTCTTCTCAACCGGCGTGTTTCTCTTCAAGTGGATCCGATCATTTCAACTTCCGCAAGATCAATTATCAGTTCTTCTCAATGGTGTTTGTTTCATTCGTCTCCAAGTTGCCTTTGTTTTTCCCGCCCACCCACCCTTTTTCTTCAAGGACTCAGATTTCTCAATCAAGTATCATTTTATTTATGGAAGTATCTCCATCCTTTTCCGTCAATATTCTTATCCGGTGATTCTCATGAAGATCCTAACGGAGCTTCAAGTTATCATTCTTTATTTCTTCTCTTCTCCGGCGGTTTCAAATCAACCTTTTGGTGTTGATCATATACCTTTTTCCCTCGTTTCTAACGCTTTTTCATGCCGGTGCACCTCTTAATCATCCACTTCTCACTATTCAATTGTTCTGGAGTGCTAAAGATATCTCAGAAGATTCGTGCTTACACTCTGCTTTCGTTCAAGCTCTTTCGAGGATGTTATCTCATTCAAGTCATCTAATTCAACCGGTGCCTTCTCTCTTTTAAATCGTTCAATGGTGTTTCTTTTGAGTGGGCCCTAACCCATAGGTCTTTTCCCAGGATCTTACCTGACTCTTCCAATTTTCCCGGAGCTATCCTAAATTCTTTTCGAAGTTTGACGTAAGGATGATTCACCATCAGTCAGATGTTTTCTCCAAGATCTGTCAAATTCTTTTCATCATTGGCTCAACCTTTTCCAATTCTAATTTCGGAGTGCCTCTACAATTCTTGGTGTTGTTTCTCGTCATCATTCTCTGTACTTGAAGACCGAAGAAGATTTTCTCTCAATCTTGTTCTTGTCTCTTCAAGATTCATGGTGCTAGCTTTATGCCATTCTCTCATAATTATTTTCGGTTGTGAGAATTCTTTTCACTCTTCCAGAGCAATTCAAGAGTCTTCTCAGTTTGTTTATCCGGAGCCCATCATCTAAGATTTATTAATTCCAGCTTTCATCTCTCATACTCTAAATCATACCGGTGTCTAAATCAAGGATTCTCTAATCAGCTCATAATCTCTTCGTTCTCATGGGTCTAAATCCTCTCAATTATCTTCGTGTTTTTTATAATTCTTCCTGGTGATTCATCCCTTTACATCGTTCATTTCCAATTCTTACGGTGGTTCGTTCAAGAGTTCCTCTTCCTTCGTTTATCATATCAATGTATTCGTTGTTTTCAATCCTACCGATGGTTTGTTGAAGACCTTTTCCAAGTCGACTCTGTATCTATCTTAATTCTTTCTACAAGAATAAGTAGTATGCCAAAGCCATCGATTGTCATCAAGTAAATTGGTGAAGGATAAAGCATAATGTAATTCTTATTCTTGTTTCATCAAGTTTATTCAATTTCTTTTCCGGAGTGGTTCATCGTATCACATTCTCAGTTCGAGATGCTTATCTTTTTCTTTTCCGGAGTTCCATGCTTTCCGCATTATATCATCACGAAGATCCATCTAAATCATTGCAAGTATTCACCTTGTGTTTTCAATTTCTCCTTCTTTTTATTCTTTTGTTACCGCAGTTTCTTCATGGAGGCTATACATGATGGTTCATCAAAGAAACAATTCCTTCTCCTAGCGTTCATTGAGATTCTTTTCAAAGGAGATCAAGCTTTCTTCATCTTGCTATCCGGAGTGCAATTCTTTCTTCCATATTATTGGAGGTGGTATTATGTCATTTTTGATAATTTGAGTTCATGTTTTCATGATTCACATGTTGTCAAGAATGAGATATTTTAAATCCATCAATCTCGTCATTGGAGTTATCTTGGGTTATATTTCACCTGAAGCCTTCCCTAAGGATTGTTGCTATAATGGTGCTCATATATGATCCAAGTTCTTCATCTACCCTCCCGGTGAAATAAGCTTCTCGTCTCCTTGTTCATGCCAATCCAATTCTTCTTCCCGTGAGTGGCAAGTTGTCACCTCATAATTTTGAGATGTATTTCATAAGACCATATCAAGATTATTCTTTTCATTGTTGGTTTTCCAACAACTCCGTTCTAGCATTTGTTGTAAGCATGCTCCCTCAAGATCTTTTTTCCCTTCGTTCATCCCATTCCATTCTTACTTTTGTTTCGGAGGCTTTGTGATGTTGCTCTCTTCAACCCATCATCTTGGTTGTCAAGATCATGTTCAGTTCCTTCCATTTTCAGTCGAAGTGCACCCCAAATTATACAATTCTTTCCCTCTCTATCTTGTTTTTAACCGGAGTGTTGTGCCTTTTTTCCTCAACTTCTTTTCGTCTTATCAAGTCTTGTACCACTTTTCAATCGGAGTGCTGCCCGAATTTGTTCTTCCTCGTTACTCTTCTCAAACGGAGTGTTTTCAACTTTGTTCATCTCCTTTGTATTCTTTTCTCGAAATGGCTTAACCTCTTCAAGGTTCGTGGTTTCACTCATTTTCCAATGAAGCAACTTAGTTTTACCTCTTCTCTTTCTTTTCCGTTATCCCTTCGGTGCCATTCCAGATCTCGGGACGAGATCCTCTCGTAGTGGTGGAGTGTTGTAACGCCCCGAGACCGATGTGCCAGGTGTCCTTTAGTTATTCGCTGTTGTTGCCTTGTCATAGCTTGCGTGTGATGCATTGCATATCATGTCATCATGTGCATTTCATTTGCATACATGTTCGTCTCATGCATCCTAGCATTTTCCCCGTTGTCCATTTTGCAATTCGGTGTTCCTATGTCACCTGGCGTCCCTTTCTACCTCTTTTCGTGTGCAAGGGTTAAACACTTCCGGATTGGATCGAGACTTTCCAGGCGGCCTTGGTTTACTACCGGTAGACCGCCTGTCAAGTTTCGTACCATTTGGACTTCGTTTGATACTCTAATGGTTAACCGAGGCACCGAGAAGGCCTCGTGTGTGTTGCAGCCCAACACCCCTCAATTTGGCCCAAAACCCACCAAAACCCTCTCCATCATCTAGAGCGTTCGATCACGATCCCGTGGCTGAAAACCGCACCTCATTTGGACTCTCCTAGCTCCCTCTATGGCTATATATAGACCTCCTTCCCCAAAAATCCGGGCGAAACCCTAACCTATGTTCCCCTCTCCGCGCCGGACGTGTCCGTCCGCCGCCGGACACGCTGCGCCGCCGCCCGCGCCCAACCACAGGGCACCACGTGGCACCGCCAGCCTCCTCCCGCCGCTGGCCCGGGAGGCCCGCTCCGGACACCCGAGGCCCATCGCCCGTGCCCCGCCGCCTGGGAGCAGGCGCCGCCCGAGGCCGCGCCTCCGCCGCCCGCTGTCTTCCTTCGCCGCCCTCGCCGCGCCTCTCACCGGCGGGCTCTTCCTCCGCCCGCTCCGGCGACGCCAACCCAACTCCGGCGCCGACCCCACCGCGTCGCCTCGCCGTCCCTCGTCAACTCCGGCCGGCGCCCTCCTCTCCAAGCCCCCGACGAACTCCGGCGAGCACCAAGTCCAGCGACGTCCCCGACAAGTCCGGCGAACTTCGGATTGCGCGCAGCTACAGTAACCGGCTGGATCTAGATCTGGATCTGAGACAGTTGACTTTCCTCCCGGAACCCTAATATTTTTGTGTTTTTCATCGTGCTATAACTCCCTCATTGTAGCTCCGTTTTGCGCGTATAGCATATAAAAATGTTCGCCTCAGAGAGTACATCGTTTCATCTCATTGCATCATTTTCATTTGAGCTCATCTTGATTCCCAAAATGCTGTCGGAAGAGAGCTATTTGAGTTAATTGTCAGATCTGCTGCATCATATAGCTATTTGTCATTTTTGCCATGATTAATGTGTGCATGATATGCTCCTGAGCTCTACATGGGTTTTTTTATATGCCATGCCATCTTTACAGAGGTGCTTACCATGTATTTTTGTGACATGTGTGGTGACTAGCACAACCTTGCAAAGTAGTGCATTCGTTAATGCTGATTTCAGGGACTTAGAATTTCTCTAAGTCCTTGATCTGAGTTTATCAAAATGCCATATGTTCATGTTGTTTCCTAGTGATCCGTGCCTCTTTTGAGGATGATCAGTAAGGATGATTTGTTAATATTGTGGTGCTCTATCCATCCATGTCCTTGTTTGCAATTATGGAGCACCCTAGCTTGAGTCAATCGAGCTCTACTTTTGCTATTTCGTGAATCCTGGCAGATTACCTACTTGTTAGCGATTTTGCCGAGGATGTTGTTGTTGATCCGTGCATGCTATGTTGTTGTTCTTGCCATGTCTATCTTATATGATATGTATTCTTGATGGGTGTATGCTTATATTGTCATGCATTGGTATGTAGTGAGTGCATCGAGCTCGTAAACATGCCTACTCGTTAACATATATGCATGCTCCAGTTTTTCACTAAGTCTGTAATCTGATTATGTTTTTTCCATGTTCACATGCTTGCAATTGTATTTTCTGATCCCTTTTGGCTCAAGGTCACTAAGGGACTTTTGTTAAGATCTTTGCATAGCTTCGTGCCATGCCTTTCTTTGCCATGTTAAATTCATGTAGCATATAGTTTTCATGCTTCAAAGTGTGCTACCTGATCTGAAATTCCAGACTAGTGTTAATTTCACTAAGTCTGAAACCTGTTTATCATTTGCATTTTTGCCATGCTTGTTTGAACCTGTTAATGGATGAATTGGCCGTAGCTCAGTGTTCATATTTTGTCAAGCATCATGAATGGATCCCTGCCATGTATTTTTTTGCCATGTTTGAGTGTTGTAGCATATTTAGCTTGTTGCATTTAGTTGGCTACTTGCTGTTTATCGCAGACCGGTGCCATATTTGTTTCGCTTGCCATTTCCAAACCGTGCATCCGATTCCGGTGATCTTTATATCGATTTCAACCGAAATCACCTCACCTTTCCAGTGGCACTCTTGGATTTCCAATTTGAGGCCAGGTTCATTCATTCCTTGTCAAATCTTGCATATGCATCACATATCGCATCCCGCATAGCATACCATGTTTGCATCATGTTGTTTGAGCTTTGTACGTGGTTGATTGTGTTCCTTTTGCTTGTTTGTCTTGCTTGGGTAGAGCTGAGAGACAAGTTCTCTAACGAGGATCCCGTTGAGTTTGCTTTCGAGGATCCAGTCAACTCTGACAACTTTGCAGGCAAGATGATCATACCCTCGAAATCACTTCTATCTTTGCTTGCTAGATGCTCGCTCTTTTGCTATGCCTATGCTACGATGCCTATCATTTTCTTATCATGCCTCCCAAATTGCCATTTCAAACCTCTAACCCACCATGTCCTAGCAAACCGTTGTTTGGCTATGTTACCGCTTTGCTCCCCTCTTATAGCGTTGCTAGTTGCAGGTGAAGATTGGAGACCGTTCCTTGTTGGAACATTGTTTATTGTTGGGATATCATTATATTATCTTGTTATCTTAATGCATCTATATACTTGGTAAAGGGTGGAAGGCTCGGCCTTTTGCCTAGTGTTTTGTTCCACTCTTGCCGCCCTAGTTTCCGTCATATCGGTGTTATGTTCCCGGATTTTGCGTTCCTTACGCGGTTGGGTGATAATGGGAACCCCTTGACAGTTTGCCTTGAATAAAACTCTTCCAGCAATGCCCAACATTGGTTTTACCATTTGCCACCTAGCCTCTTTTTCCCTTGGGTTCCGCGGACTCAAGGGTCATCTTATTTAAACCCCCCCCCCCAGGCCAGTGCTCCTTTGAGTGTTGGTCCACCTTATCAGCCGCCGGTGGCCAGCAGGGGCAACTCTGGGCTGGCCTACTGGAAGTTTAGACAATCTGAGTGTGCCCTGAGAATGAGATATGTGCAGCTCCTATCGGGATTTGTCAGCACATTCGGGCGGTGTTGCTGGATTTGTTTTAACTTGTCAAAGTTGTCTTGTAGAACCGGGATACCGAGTCTGATCGAAATGTCTCGGGAGAAGGTATATCCTTCGTTGACCGTGAGAGGTTTTCATGGGCTAAGTTGGGACTCCCCTGTAGGGATTTGAACTTTCGAAAGCCATGCCCGCGGTTATGGGCAGATGGGAATTTGTTAATGTCCGGTTGTAGATAACTTGAACCTTAACTTAATTAAAATGAATCAACTGCGTGTGTAACCGTGATGGTCTCTTCTCGGCGGAGTCCGGGAAGTGAACACGGTGTTGGAGTAATGTTTGCCGTAGGTTGTTCTTTAGTTCTTCGTTCGTGCTTTGCCTTCTCTTCTCGCTCTCCTTTGCGAACAGGTTAGCCACCATATATGCTAGTCGCTTGCTGCAGCTCCACATATTACCTTGCCTTACCTATAAGCTTAAATAGTCTTGATCGCAAGGGTGCGAGATTGCTGAGTCCCCGAGACTCACAGATTACTTCCAAACCAGATGCAGGGCCCAAAGATTCCATTCCAGATGATGCGCTTGAGCTCAAGTGGGAGTTCGACGAAGACTCACGCCGTTACTATGTGTCTTTCCCTGATGTTCAGCAGAGGTGCGCAGTTGGGGCGATCGGGACCATGTCGCATGTTGGGGTTGATCTTTTATTTTGGTACTGTAGTCAGACCATGAGTGTATTGGATGATGTAATGCTATTTATGTACTTTGTGTGACGTGGCGAGTGTAAGCCAACTATGTACCTTTCCCCTTATTATCTATTTACATGGGTTGTTGTGAAGATTACCTTACTTGCGACATTGCTTTCAATGCGGTTATGCCTCTAAGTCATGCTTCGACACGTAGGAGATATAGCCGCATCGAGGGCGTTACACGCCTCCACTTCCCCATGTCGCCTCGGCAACTACCCAGGCTGACAAAAGTTTGGAGGATGCCGCAGGGCCATCACAACCCCACCGCATGCCCGACTTCTGCTCCTTCCTTCCTCTTCGAGCTTGCACCCCTCCTGGCGGATCTTGCGCCTGCCGCACTTTGTCTCGCAGACAAGGCTCCCAAGAAGAGAAGGGGAACGGCCTCGACGGGGGCAAAACCTTGGTCGGGGCCAGAGCCCACGCAGGGCCGGTCCACCATGGTCAATCGCGAAGGGCTGGACAAGGTCCGGCTGGCGATTACCGCTGACTCCAATGAGTGGAAGGCGATGAAGATCTGGCCCACCTCATGGCCCTTAGTTGATCTGTGGGCCACCGACTATCGGATTCAGGGCTCCGTAGACCCAAGAAAGGTTCGCACTCTAGGGTGTGTGCAAAGAACTCAACCTCTCTAGCCAACCAGTTCGTCACTCCATGGCCTAGCTCAATGAACAAGAAAGGAAAGGGACACTTAAGTTTACCCAAGTTTGGGCCATCATGCGAGGGTTTGAGGATGAACTGGTACAAAGGAAGAACAACCTTATGAGGTCTGTTCTAGTGTGGGTGTGAGCTAGTGAGGTCTCTCTCTTCAGATCTGGATCCCCCCTACGGTGGTGGCTAAGCTATATTTATAGTGGCCTTGGTCCTCTTCCCCCAAACGAAGGCGGGAAGGGATCCAACAGTGGCCAATTTTGAAGGGGGCAAGAAGTACATCCTATCCTGATGAAAGGTGGTCTTCGCCTACAAATCTTCTTGTCATGACACCGCGGTGGGCTCGGTTATGACATCCTTCCTGCCGTCATGGCGGTCCTGGTCTTGTTGCATGGGAATGGAAACGTTTGGTTGATTCCTCGGGACCCCGCGCCTACGCTTGCCTCCTTAGCACCAAAGAGGAAACCTGCTGGACTGCGCCCACTGGCGCTCGCCTGGTCTTGGTTGTCATGGCTGCCGTCACCTCAACCTCATGAGGTGGGTGCCTGCATAGGAATCTCCGCTCCTTAGAAGCCAACCTGAGGAGGCCGCTCCCTCCGGAAGTCTTGGTGTCTTCTGCCTCGCGAGGCTTGGCCCCTCGCGAGGGTATTATCTTCCTGGTACTGAAGATGGGCCATACCAGGTCATTGATGGAGCCACACCATGGGCCGCAGGCAGGCAACTCTGTGTACCCTGGTTCCCAGAATGTTGGCAGTAGCCCCCCGGCCCAAGGCGCACTCGGACTTGGCTTTGAGGCGAAGCCAAAGGGAAAGGGCGAAGCACTGCTGGCCCCAATCGCATGTGGACTGGGTCGACATGAGGCGCTTGATGGGACGTGGTTATACGTCTCCAACGTATCTACTTTTCCAAACACTTTTGCCCTTGTTTTGGACTCTAACTTGCATGATTTGAATGGAACTAACCTGGACTGACGTTGTTTTCAGCAGAATTACCATGGTGTTATTTATGTGCAGGAGCAAACATTCTCGGAATGACCTGAAACTTCACAGAGCCACTTTTCAGAAAATAAGAAAAATACCTTCCAAAGATGAAGGCCAGGGGGCCCACCACCTTGCCACGAGGGTGGGGGCGTGCCTGCCCCCCTAGGGTGCGCCCCCTACCTCGTGGGCCCCCTATTGCCTCTCTGACTCCAACTCCACCTCCATATATTGAGTTTCGATGAGAAAAAAATCAGAGAGAAGAAATCATCGTGTTTTACGATACGGAGCCGCCGCCAAGCCCTAAAACCTCTCGGGAGGGCTGATCTGGAGTCCGTTTGGGGCTCCGGAGAGGGGAATCCGTCGCCATCGTCATCATCAACCATCCTCCATCACCAATTTCATGATGCTCACCGCCATGCAGGAGTAATTCCATTGTAGGTTTGCTGGACGGTGATGGGTTGGATGGGATCTATCATGTAATCGACTTAGTTTTGTTAGGGTTTGATCCCTAGTGTCCACTATGTTCTGAGATTGATGTTGCTATGACTTTGCTATGCTTAATGCTTGTCACTAGGGCCCGAGTGCCATGATTTCAGATCTGAACCTATTATGTTTTCATCAATATATGAGTGTTCTTGATCCTATCTTGCAAGTCTGTAGTCACCTATTATGTGTTATGATCCGTTAACCCTGAAGTGACAATAATCGGGATACTTACCGGTGATGACCATAGTTTGAGGAGTTCATGTATTCACTATGTGTTAATGCTTTGTTCCGGTTCTCTATTAAAAGGAGGCCTTAATATCCCTTAGTTTCCGTAAGGACCCCGCTACCACGGGAAGGTAGGACAAAATATGCCATGCAAGTTCTTTTCCATAAGCACGTATGACTATGTTCGGAATACATGCCTACATTACATCAATGAACTGGAGCTAGTTCTGTGTCACCCTAGGTTCTGACTGTTACATGATGAACCGCATCCGGCATAATTCTCCATCACTGATCCATTGCCTACGAGCATTCCATACATTGTTCTTCGCTTATTTACTTCCCCGTTGCTATTGCTATCATCACTACAAAATACCAAAAACATTGCTTTTACTACTGTTACCTTTTGCTACCGTTACCACTACTATCATATTACTTTGCTACTAAACACATTGTTGCAGATATTAAGTTTCCAGGGGTGGTTGAATTGACAACTCAGCTGCTAATACTTGATAATATTCTTTGGCTCCCCTTGTGTCGAATCAACCAATTTGGGTTGAATACTCTACCCTTGAAAATTGTTGCGATCCCCTATACTTGTGGGTTATCAAGACTGTTTTCTGGCGCCGTTGCCGGGGAGCATAGCTCTATTCTTTGAGTCACTTGGGATATATATCTGCTTATCACTATGAATAACTTAAGAGATCCAAAAACCAAGATCTATCCCTCAACTACGAGGGGAGGTAAGGAACTGCCATCTAGCTCTGCACTTGATTCACCTTCTGTTATGAGTAAGTGTAACAACTTCGATGCGGCTATATCTCCCACGTGTCGAAGCACGACTTAGAGGCATAACCGCATTGAAAGCAATGTCGCAAGTGAGGTAATCTTCACACAAACCCATGTAATACATAAGGGAAAAGAGATACATAGTTGGCTTACAATCGCCACTTCACACAATACATGAATAAAACATTACATCATCCAGATACAAACAAGGTCCGACTATGGAACCAAAATAAAAGAAGAACCCCAAATGCGACACGGTCCCCGATCGACCCCAACTGGGCTCCACTACTGATCAAATAGAACGAAACAACACAAAGGACAAGATCTTCATCGAGCTCCTCCTGAGCTTGGTTGCATCATCTGCACGGACTCATGGGCACCTGCAAGCTGGTTTTGGAAGTATCTGTGAGCCACAGGGACTCAGCAATCTCGCACCCTCGCGATCAAGACTATTTAAGCTTATGGGTAAGGTAAAGGTATGAGATGGAGCTGCAGCAAGCGACTAGCATATATGGTGACTAACATACGCAAAAGAGAGCGAGAAGAGAAGGCAAAGCACGGTCGAGAAACTATGACCAAGAAGTGATCCTAGAACAACCTACGTCAAGCATAACTCCAACACCGTGTTCACTTCCCGGACTCCGCCGAGAAGAGACCATCATGGTTACACACGCGGTTGATTCATTTTAATTAAGGTCAAATTCAGGTTTTCTACAACCGGACGTTAACAAATTCCCATCTGCCCATAACCGCGGGCACGGCTTTCGAAAGTTCAAATCCCTGCATGGGTGTCCCAACTTAGCCCATCATAAGCTCTCACGGTCAACGAAGGAATAGACCTCCTCCCGAGACATTCCGATCAGACTCGGTATCCCGGTTCTACAAGACATTTCGACAGGGTAAAACTAAACCAGCAACACCGCCCGAATCTGCCGACAAATCCCGATAGGAGCTGCACATATATCTTTCTCAGGGCACACCGGATCGTCCAAACTTCCGGTAGGCCAGCCCAGAGTTGCCCCTGGTGGCCACCGGCGGCTGACAAGTTGGACCAACACTCAGAGGAGCACTGGCCCGGGGGGTAAAATAATGATGACCCTCAGGAGCGTGACTCCCAAGGGAAAAGAAAAGGCTAGGTGGCAAATGGTAAAACCAATGTTGGGCATTGCTGGAAGAGCTTTACTTAAGGCGAACTGTCAAGGGGTTCCCATAATAGCCCAACCGCATAAGGAACGCAAAATCCGGGAACATAACCCGATATGACGGAAACTAGGGCGGCAAGAGTGGAACAAAACACCAGGCATAAGGCCGAGCCTTCCACCCTTTACCAAGTATATAGATGCATTAATTAAATAAGATATATTGTGATATCCCAACAAGTAAATAAATGTTCCAACAAGGAACGGCCTTCAATCTTCACCTGCAACTAGCAACGATATAAGAGGGGTTGAGCAAAGCGGTAACATAGCCAATCAACGGTTTGCTAGGACATGGTGGGTTAGAGGTTTGACATGGCAATTTGGGAGGCTTGAAGGCAAATGGTAGGCATCGCAGCATAGGCATAGCAAAAGAGCGAGCATCTAGCAAGCAAAGATAGAAGTGATTTCGAGGGTATGGTCATCTTGCCTGCACAGTTGTCAGAGTTGACTGGATCCTCAAAAGCAAACTCAACGGGCTCCTCGTTAACGAACTCGTCTCCCGGCTCTACCCAAACAAGACAAACAAGCAACAAGGACACAATCAACCACGTGCAAGAACAAGCAATATGATGAAATGATGATATGCTATGCGGGATGCGATGCGGGATGCAAAATTCAAGATATGACAGGAAATGCATGAACCTGGCCTCAACTTGGTATTCCAAGGGTGCCACTGGAAAGATGAGATGAAATCGCTTGAAAACGATATAAAGAACGCCGGAATCGGAGTTACGGTTTGGAAATGGCAAGCGATTCAAAAATGACACCGGTCTGCGATTTACAGCAAGTAGGCATCTAAATGCAATGAGATGAACATGCTACAGCACCCAAACATGACAAAAAAATACATGGTAGGGATGCACACAAGATGCTTAACAAAAGTCTAGCACTGAGCTATGTCCAATTCATCCATTAACAGGTTCAAACAAGCATGGCAAAAACGCAAACGGAAAACAGATTTCAGACTTAGTGAAATTAACACTTGTCTGGAATTTCAGATCGTATAGCCCTCTTCGGAGCAACAAAACAACATGCTACAGGACCTGAACATGACAAAGAAAGACATGGCATGGAGCTACTCAAAAAGCTTAACAAAAGTCCCTTAGTGACCTTGAGCCAAACGGGGTCACAAAATATACTAACAAGCACACGAACATAGCAAAAACATAATCAGTTTTCAGACTTAGTGAAAACTGGGACTTGCTGAAACATAACTCACGAAGGCCTGTTTACGAGCTCGATGCACTCACTACAGTGCAAGTCATGGCAAGACAAGCATACACCCATAAAGAAGGCACAAAATACAAGCTAGACATGGCAAGAACAATGGCATAGCATGCACGGATCAACTACAATAACATCGGCAAAATCGCAAACAAGTTGACGATCTGCCCAGATTCACAACGAAGCAAAAGTAGAGCTCGATTGACTCAAGCTAGGGTGCTCCATAATTGCAAAAAAAGACATGGATGGATAGAGCACTACAAGGTTAACAAAACTCCCTTACTGATCATCCTCAAAAGAGGCACGGATCACTAGGAAACAACAAGAACATATGGCATCATGAGATAAACAATCCCAGGACTTAGTGAAATCACTAAGTCCCTGAAAAACAGAATTGCCGGGTCCCTCACTTTGCAAGCTTGCACAAGTCACCACACACATCCTAAAAATTCATGGGTTGCACCTCTAGAAAGA
Source organism: Triticum dicoccoides (assembly GCF_002162155.2). Lineage (NCBI taxonomy): Eukaryota > Viridiplantae > Streptophyta > Magnoliopsida > Poales > Poaceae > Triticum > Triticum dicoccoides. Next base: position 246,986,495 of record NC_041390.1, on the reverse strand, counting down.
TAACAAAATTCTTAACAAAACATATGAAGGACTCACAGGCATATCAGGCACACAACAATCATGGCAAAAATGACAAAAGTCTAATATGAACTAGCAGATCTGACAATTAACTCACGAAGCCTCCTTCTAACAGCATTTCGGGCATCAAGATGAACTCAAATGAAAATGATGCAATGGAATGAAATGATGTACTCGTCGAGATGAAGATTTTGATATGCTATATGCATGAATCGGAGCTACGGATGCGGAGATATCACAGGTCAAAGTTGGCATAAGAATTAGGGTTCGGACGGAAAAAATCAACCCTAAACCGATCCGGATCTGGATCTACGCGCAACCCGAGGTTCGCCGGACTTCGAGCTCCTGTTCGCCGGAGTTCTTGCCGGAGTAGAGGAGGAGGCCGGCCGGGGAGAGGAAGGGGCCGGGGCGGCGCTGGTGGACCTCGCCGGAGCGGGGCGGTGGCGGCGCGGCCTTGCCGGCGCAGTGGCGGAGGCGGCTGGCGCCGGCCGGCGTCGGGAAGAGGAGGCGGTGGCCGGCGGCGATGGAGGCGGCGGTGCGGTGGCCCGGCGACGAGGAAGGAGACGGGGCTGGTGCGAGGCGGCGGCGAGCGGCGATGCGGGCCGCGGGGGCCGGCCTCGGGCTCCCGGGCCGCGGCGGCGGCGGGGACAGGCGAGCGCCACGTGGCGGGCGGCGGTAGGCGGCGGCGGATCCGGACGTTGTCCGGCGCGGGTCGGACACGTCCGGCGGCGGCGGAGATCTATTTTTTTAGGGTTTGAGGAGGGGGATCCGCGAATTTTTGGAGGGGGTGTATATATAGGCATAGGGGGAGCTAGGAGAGTCCAAATGAGGTGCGGTTTTCGGCCACGCGATCGTGATCGAACGCTCTAGAGCATGGAGCAGAGTTTGGTGGGTTTTGGGCCAAATTGGAGGGGTGTTGGGCTGCAACATACACGAGGCCTTTTCGGTCCCTCGGTTAACCGTTGGAGTATCAAATGAAGTCCAAATGGTACGAAACTTGACAGGCGGTCTACCGGTAGTAAACCAAGGCCGCTTGGCAAGTCTCGGTCCAATCTGGAAATGTTTAATCCCCACACATGAAAGAAAGGTAGAAATGACCACCGGAGGAGAACGGAGCGCCGGATTGCAAAACGGACAACGGGAAAAATGTTCGGATGCATGAGATGAACACGTATGCAAATGAAAACCGCATGATGACATGATATGCAATGCATGACACGCAAGCAATGACAACGCAACAACATCGAATAACTGCACGACACCTGGCACATCGGTCTCAGGGCGTTACAACACTCCACCACTACGAGAGGATCTCGTCCCGAGATCTAGAATGGCACCGGAGGGACAACGGAAGAGAAAGAGAAGAGGTAAAACTAATTGCTTCTTTGACAAACGAGTGAAACCAAAGAACCTTGAAAAGGTTGAACAAATTGAAAGAAAGTAAACAACAAATATGAGTAAAGTTGAAAACACTCCGTGAAGAAAGAGGAATTAGAAAGAACCGATATATTAGGTTGATAACAACAAGGAGGTGAGAAGCTTAATTCACCGGGAGGATAGCTGAAGAACTTGGATCATATATTATCACCCATAATAACAACAAACCTTAGGGAAAGTTTTAGGTGAAAAATAAACCCAAGACAATTCCAACGAATAGGTTGATGGCTTTAAAATATCCCAATCTTGACAGCATGTGAATCATGAAAACATGAGCTCAAATTATCAAGAAAGACATAATACCACCTCCAATGATATGGTTGAACGAATTGCGCTTTAAAATGCAAGATAAAGAACACTTGAGCTCCTTTGAGAAGAATCTCGATGAACACTTCGAGAAAGAATTAAATCCTTGATGAACCATCATGTAGAACCTTCATGAAGAAACTACGATAATAAAAGAATGATCCAAAATAATTGACTGGTGGAAAGAATAAGATTGAAGCCTCGCAATGATTTAGATGGAACTCTGTGGTGATAAAATTGCGAGACCTAGGAACTCCGGGAAAGAAAAGATAAAGCATCTTGAACCGAGAATGTGATATGATGAACCACTCCGGAAAGCAGGAATGAGAGGATGACAACAATCTCGAATGACGAATCTTGAAGAAAATGGAGGAAGGTTGAAAGAAGAATCTTCTTCGGTCTTCCAAACTGAGAATGACGATGAGAAATACCATCAGGACTTATATAGGCACTCCGGAAGAATCAAAACGAAGAGGTTGAGCCAACGATGAAAAGAAATGAAAGATCTTGGAGAAAGGCATTTGACTGATGAAAAATCATTCTTACGTCAAACTTCGAAAAGAATATGAGAATACCTCTGGGAAAATAGGAAGAGTCAGGTAAAATCCTAGGAAAAGACCTGTGGGTTAGGGCCCACTAAAAAGAAAACACTGTTGAAAATATTTAAAAGAGAGGTTGCACAAGTTGAATTAAATAGCTTGAATAAGATAGGACCCCGAAATAGCTTGAATGGATGCAAAGTAAAAAAAAAACACAAATCTTCGAAAGATATTCAGCACTCCGGAACAAATGAATAGCAAGAGGTGGATGATTTTGAGGTGCAACGGTATGAGAAAAACATTGAAATACGGAAAAGAATATGATCAACACCGAAAGCTTGAATTGGTTCCACCGGAGAAGAAAACGAGTGAAGAGAGACGAACTTGAAGCTCCGTTAGAGTCTTCATGAGAACCACCAGATAAGAATATTGGTAGAAAAGAATGGAGAGACTTCACATCAATAAGATGGATACTCGGTTAAGAAATCTGAGTCCTTAAAGAAAACACAAGGGAGGGAGGGCGGGAAAAACAAAGGCAACTTGGAGACGGATGAAACAAACACCGTTGAGAAGAATTGATAATTGATCTTGCGGAAGTTGAACTGATCGGATCCACTCGAAGAGAAGCACACCGGTTAAAAGGATTGACATGACAAACTTGATGATCGAGAAGGATTAGTATTCACATAGAGGTATGAGAACACCACTTGGAAAAGGTATGGAATCAACATTTGACTTCGAAGCAACTCCAATACCACAACTCAAAAACAAAACAAAGGACTGGCTTGCGGAATAAGCCAGAACAAACATATGATAGAGATTTCGTCCGAAGTTTTCGTGGTGAGGCCTACACGGGCTCGATCGTACAGCACCATCATGTACACGGCAGTGCACATGACATACGAAGCGTCCCCGAGTCGGCATAGCCAAGGACTCTTTAAGACACAACGAGACCACTGTAAAACCGACCGTGAATAGGCGGACCACTAGACGTTGAACCCCAATTTCATATCATACATCTGTCGGAAAGATATCCTAAGAGCTACTTGAATTCCCACCTATGAAACTCCCGAAAAAATTTCGGTTATGCAATCAGGTGTTGGGGATACAGGGGAAGCATAATATCTCACCCAAATCTAGCAAATCCTACATCCAGTTGTATCCATCCTTCAACACATAACCAAGAAACCTTCGGAAATCATCTACCTCAACCTTCGAAAAGCATCCGTTATACAAGTTATGGCGATACTCTCGAACTCCCGCCCCAGTACTGGGTGGCGTCGAGGTTATCTCACCAACGAACTGCATAAAAGAGATTTTCAATGTCGGCGTACTAAACTCAGGTATTCTAGAACTGCAATGATAAAATTATGATGACAACACCTCAGAGCTCAACTCCCCGGGACACTTCCACTAAACCCCTGACAGGAGGCACCAAGTCACTGTTCTCATCATAAAACCATCGGAACGATTCCAAGATACCCGCGTGATCCTAAAAAAAAATTAGTGAAATTTGAGAAGAGAAGAGTCAAAAATCTACGTTAGGATGCCTTACCAGAGCGATGAGGAGACTGGGAAGTAAAAAGAATTCCTAAACTCTTCGATATATAATCCCTAAATGACTCAAAACAATTTTTCTAGACACAACTCGGTCGCTAATAGCGATCGATCAGTGGGGGATCCTAAGGTCGGGGAAGGCTCTGATACCAACTTGTAACACCCTCGATGCGGCTATATCTCCCACGTGTCGAAGCACGACTTAGAGGCATAACCGCATTGGAAGCAATGTCGCAAGTGAGGTAATCTTCACACAAACCCATGTAATACATAAGGGAAAAGAGATACATAGTTGGCTTACAATCGCCACTTCACATAATACATGAATAAAACATTACATCATCCAGATACAAACAAGGTCCGACTATGGAACCAAAATAAAAGAAGAACCCCAAATGCGACACGGTCCCCGATCGACCCCAACTGGGCTCCACTACTGATCAAATAGAACGAAACAACACAAAGGACAAGATCTTCATCGAGCTCCTCCTGAGCTTGGTTGCATCATCTGCACGGACTCATGGGCACCTGCAAGCTGGTTTTGGAAGTATCTGTGAGCCACAGGGACTCAGCAATCTCGCACCCTTGCGATCAAGACTATTTAAGCTTATGGGTGTGACGCCCCCGATTTAATCATACACTAATAATACACACAAACGTGTACGATCAAGATCAGGGACTCACGGGGAGATATCACAACACAACTCTACAAATAAAGTAAGTCATACAAGCATCATATTACAGGCCAGGGGCCTCGAGGGCTCGAATACAAGAGCTCGATCATAGACGAGTCAGCGGAAGAAACAATATCTGATGTACAGACATAAGTTAAACAAGTTTGCCTTAAGAAGGCTAGCACAAACTGGGATACAGATCGAAAGAGGCGCAGGCCTCCTACCTGGGATCCTCCTAACTACTGCTGGTCGTCGTCAGCGGACATCATGTAGTAGTAGGCACCTCCGGTGTAGTAGGAGTCGTCGTCGAAGGTGGCGTCTGGCTCCTGGGCTCCAACATCTGGTTGCGACAACCAGGTAGAAGGGATAGGGGGAAAAGAGGGAGAAGGCAACCGTGAGTACTCATCCAAAGTACTCGCAAGCAAGGAGCTATACTACATATGTATGCATTGGTATCAAATGGAATAAGGGTATCATATGTGTACTGAACTGCAGAAAGCCGGAATAAGGGGGGATAGCTAGTCCTTTCGAAGACTACGCTTCTGACCGCCTCCGTCTTGCAGCATGTAGAAGAGAGTAGACTGAAGTCCTCCAAGTAGCATCGCATAGCATAATCCTAACCGATGATCCTCCCCTCGTCGCCCTGTGAGAGAGCGATCACCGGTTGTATTTGGCACTTGGAAGGGTGTGTTTTATTAAGTATCCGGTTCTAGTTGTCATAAGGTCAAGGTACAACTCCAAGTCGTCCTGTTACCGAAGATCACGGCTATTCGAATAGATTAACTTCCCTGCAGGGGTGCACCACATTCCCCAACACGCTTGATCCCATTTGGCCGAACACACTTTCCTGGGGCATGCCCGACCGCGGAAGATCAACACGTCGCAGCCCCACCTAGGCACAACAGAGAGGTCAGCATGCCGGTCTAAACCTAAGCGCACAGGGGTCTGGGCCCATCGCCCTTAGCACACCTGCACGTTGCGAACGCGGCCGGAATCAGAACTAGCCCCCTTAATACAAGAGAAGGCTTACGTTCCAATCCGGCGCGCGCCACTCAGTCGCTGACGTCACGAAGGCTTCGGCTGATACCACGACGCCGGGATACCCATAAATACTCCCGCGTAGATGGTTAGTGCGCATAGACCAAATGGCCAGACTCAGATCAAATACACAGATCTCGTTAAGCGTGTTAAGTATCTGCGAACGCCGACCAGGGCCAGGCGCACCTCTCTCCTAGGTGGTCTCAACCTGCCCTATCGCTCCGCCTCAAAGTAACCGTCGGGGGCCGTCGGGAACCCAGGCCCACCTCTACCGGGATGGAGCCACCTGCCCCTTCAGCCCCCATCTCCGAACAGTATCACAGGTAATGTAACTGTGTAAAGTATATTGTTTATGCCCGTGATCACCTCCCGAAATGATCACGGCCCAGTAGTATAGCATGGCAGACGGACAAGAGTGTAGGGCCAACTGATGGAACACTAGCATCCTATATTAAGCAGTAGGATAGCAGGTAATGGTAACAACAGTAGTAGCAAGGACAGGCTATGCATCAGGATAGGAATAACGAAAAGCAGTAACATGCTACACTACTCTAATGCAAGCAGTATAGAGAAGAGTAGGCGATATCTTGTGATCAAAGGGTGGGCTTGCCTGGTTGCTCAGACAAGGAGGGGTCGTCAACACCGTAGTCGATCGGGGTACCAGCAGCAGCGTCAGTCTCGTAGTCTATCGGAAAGATGTAACGGAGGGGGAACAAAATAAATAACAGAGCAAATGTAACACAAAGCAAGACGCGGCAATACGTTGCTAGGGGTGACCTAATGCAGGGATAAGTGAGATCGGCGAAGGGGGGAAACATCCGGGAAAGTATCCCCGGGGTTCCGCATTTTCGGGCAGAGGAGCCGGAGGGGGAAAGTTGCGAGTTTGATATGTTAGGGATGTGTGGAGGATGAACGGGCTGCGTATCCGGGTTCGTCTCGTCGTTCTGAGCAACTTTCATGTACAAAGTATTTTCATCCGATATACGGTTTATTTTATATTAATTTTCTAATGTTTTAATTCATTTTTGGAATTAATAGATTTAGTTTAAATAAAAACAGGTTTACTGCATCAGCATGACATCATCATGATGTCAGCAGTCAATAGTGTGTTTGACTGGGTCAACTGATGTGTGGGTCCTGGTTGTCATAGACTACTAACTAATTATTTGTTAACATTTAATCAGCAGGTTTAATTAGGGTTAATTAGTTATCTAAACAGTGTTAATTAAGTTAATTAATTAATTACATAATTAATTAAGTATTATTTACTTAACTAATCCTTTTTATTAATTTATTTATATATTTCTTTTTTTTAATTCGTTCTGGGGCGGGTCCACGTGTCATTTTTAGTTACTCAACTAAACAGTTTTATTCGATTCTAATTAGGTGGTTAAGGGAATGGTTAATCTGGGTGAGCCCACATGTCAGTGGGTCAACCCACTGCCAGACATGTGTGTGCGCGGGTGCGTGCCCGACGGCGAGTTCAGTGAACGGCGGCGCCGCGCGGAGCCAGTGGCTCTGGCGACCAAAAGGGGCAGCCCCGGGTGCCAAACGGATAAGCGTGAGGCGTCGCGTCGAGAGGTGCCTTCGTCTGAAGCTAGGGATGGCCGAAACAGCGCCGGGGGCAATGGAAGGCGGCGACTACGGCGGAGCTAGCGACAACCGTCACTGGAGGGCACGGGGAGGAGAGGGAAAAGGCCGTGGAGGGCCGGAGGCTCACAGCGGAAGTGGTAGGGTGCTCGATGGAGCCGGAGGATGTTGGGGCCGAGCGGATCGACGACGAGGTTAGCGGCGGCGGCCGACGGTGTCGGAGGAGGGGGCGCCGGTCGACGAGGGGACTCCGGCGAGGGGAGCAAGGCGAGGGAGGCCGGATCCGTGACAGGGCCTCCGGGATCCGTCCCTCTCCGGCGAGGAGGCGGCTTGGGCGAGCGCGCGCTGGCAGGCGCCGGCCGGGCGCGACCAAGGGAGCCGCGGAGCAGCCGCGGCGCTAGCGACAGGGGCGTGTTGCAGGGGCTCAGGGGATCGGCGAGGCGTGAGGTAGCGACACGGGGAGGGGACGAGGAGGCCACGGCGAGGTCGAGGTTGGCAGGCCAGCTCCGGCGAGGACGCGAGCGACGCGGGCTCCGTGCGGCGTTGGCGGTGGGGGGGCCGTGCGGCAGGGGCGGCGTCCTACTGGCGGTCGCCGGTGACATCGGGAGGCGGGTCACTCCAAGCGGCGGCGATGGGCGCCCGATCTCGATTGGATCGAGCGACAGGGAGAGACGAGGGAGTGGGAGGTGCGGTCGTGGGGAGTGGGGGGAGTGCGGTTAGGGTTTGGGGGAGTGGGAGAGGCCTATGTAGGCCAGAGGCATGGGCCGGCCTGGTCAGTTGGTTGGCCGGCTGGGCCGGTTGGCCCAGTGGGGGGCAAGGGGGTGGTTTCCTTTTTTTTCCTGTTTTGTTCTTTTCCTTTTAATTATTCTTTGGTTTGTTTTTATTTTACTTTAGTTCTATTATTATGAATCCATGTCCTAAGATAGAATTTCAATTAGGTACACTGTCACAAAAAGTTTGGTGCAATAATAGAATACTTTGTATATTTTTATTATTTAAATGGCATTTAAATATTTGTTTTAGCTGTTGTTTTATTTACCTTTGAGCATCTAAACATTTTATAAAAATGTGGTTTCATCACCATAATTACCTATGCATTATATGTCACCTCTCGAACATTTTAGTTTTAACTTTTGAAAACCTTTGTTGTTTGCCTTTAAATTTAAATTTGAATTTGGATCATTTTGAACTAACACAAGATTAACAACAGTAACCGGGGTGACATGGCTTCATTACCAGGGGTTTACTGTAGCTTAATTACCCGGGCGTCACAATTCTCCTCCACTACAAGAAATCTTGTCCCGAGATTTAGGAGGGGAGTAAGGGAAAGACGTGGCTACGAAATTCTAACGAATCTTCTAGGTCTTGGATGCTCTTCTTGAAGAGGTCGATCCCTTACATTGACATCTTCATTTCTCTGCTTCAGGTCATCATGGTGAATTCATCATTTTCTTCGGGAACTCCAACGTACTTACGAATAGGTAAGGGGTAGCTTGGCTACGACAGAATGCTTAAGAGGGAAACAATATGGGTTAACCCATGAGTTGAACATATAAAATACATCGAGAGTAAGGTACGAAGGTACAATGAGAGGGTCCAAGCGGATAGATAGCTGCTCAAAGTCCGATCCAGAGTGAGAAAGGGGTTCAGAGCAGCGAGAGTAAGTATAGCGTCTGATACCAGAATAGAGCACTAGGAAGGTGGCCCGTGAGTTAAATACAAAGCCAAGCATGGGAATAACTTTGACAACAGGGTGTATAGGAGAGGCAGGTTTCGATCCTGTGGAACTGTGGGTTATGGGCCCACCATGTGGGTTAACATAGGGATGGGCGTTGACATCTTGCATGGTCATGATAGCAAGGCATGTTAGAGGATCAGCCTATCAGTTATGTCGGCAACAACGTCGGTACCAAGGGCGAGGGACGAAGAGAACCATTTTCCTGCTCGTTGAACGAGGCAGACCAATAGGCAAAGTTCTCGTCCATCGGTGGTTACCGGAATGCTAGCAACAAAAGCAACAGGGTCTTACTGACAGAGTGGTACAACGAAGTGCTTAACTAAGAAGGGAATTATCACTTCTCAGTTAAGTCAGATTACTGGAAAGGTTAAACAAAACAAGGGAAAGGATAGTATGATTATCATATTAAACAAAACAATGGAAAGGAAAATGTGTTTAAACACATAATTCAGGGGTATATCCTTCCCAAGGACAAGAAAAACATGATATCCATGACAGGATATAATGTAGAAAACTCTTTAGGTAAGGGGAGAGAAATTTCATGACATTACCCATACAACGGTGTTTGGATAATTGAGCAAGAAACATTTAGCATTGGGCTTCAAATGTTCTTGTTGAAGATCGGAGTACCATATACATGCTTCGAGATAGCATTGACATGGTCAACAGGTGAAGATCAGACTTCGGAAACACAAAGGATCCATCAGGAATAACTGGTAGAATAAGTCTTACAATTTCCTTACGGAAGAATGGTTAACCTTGCTAAAAAGGAAGAACTATAACAATAGGTTCTCCGGCCAGGGGTGCTAGGCATGACATCACCTTACTAGGTTATATAAAGACCAGTGTTATGACTCTTGGAATAGGTTCCAACCATCATATCTGACCGAGATTCAGATCTCATTAATGTCAGGATACCTCAGACTCAGGATGCCTGAGAAGGAAAGGTGCAAAATGAATTGACGAGGCGACATTGTAAGATTCTCGGGAAATCTACTATGGAAGCGAGTTCCGAAATAGGAGCTCATCATTAAACCAAGGAGAGGATGAGGAGGTGGCTGATGGACTCAGCGACTATCAATCGAGATTAACAAAAAAATGGATCTCCACAATGATGTGAACAAGGAGGTAACACTTGTCAAGTCAAACGATATAATGATGTATGCTCGAGGAAAACATACACAATTAAACATTGGTTGAAAGGTGGACCCGAAATATGGGCTGGGTTGCACGACCAATGTCGGAATGGTGATTCAATAATCAATAGTCTAAGAATGAAGCTGTAGACCAATAACTTCAAAGCAATAGGGTTGCTAGAAGTTTAGAATTTACACATCACAGACCATTTGTCGGTATTCCGGTTAGAAAAAACACGGAGACCAAGAAATGAAAGCAAATGGCGAGAGATATTACTATACCAAGAATTCTCAAGAGGTGGTAAAATTACCACGACATTCTTGACACAAAAGGTGGTAATATTCCAAGGTAAAGAAGAACAAATGCTGGATAGCAAGGAACTCAAGGTATAACACAAAACACGAACAAGTTTAGGTTGAACGGAAGGCAATAAAGTGGTCGGTGATAATATAAATCACCAAGGGAAAAGATGGTAATTCTCATCATGAATTCGATGGATATCCTGGAAGAGCCCAAGATGTTGGTGCTGATCTTGACACATTTGTCGAGAGATTTCATGAAGATGTAATCTATCGGCGATGACATCAAGTCAAAGGAATTGTGAAGCAAAAGGTTATCGGAACCATGGGTATGACATAAACTCAAAATCAAGCTTGTTGTCCAAGGTGAAAGATATGACGAGAAAGATCGATGTAAGCTTAGCTCATCGTCGAAAGTTGTGTTCCAGGAAGAAGGACCAGGTAGCACAGTTAAATTTTTTGCACGATAATGATATAGCCAACCGGGCTAGGAATGACTTGAAGGATTATTAAACTCATAAGCAATAAAAATTACTTATAGTTATTGATTCGGAGTACAGACTCGATTCACTGTCGGTGTCCTTGAGTGTCTAACAACTCAGAACCCAGGGAAAATTTTGGAATCAGTGAGAAATAATACTTGAAGAATAACTCATAAGAAGTTATGCAGTTCCGCGATAATCTCGAGATACCAGAGGGGGGTAATACTCGATGACGGACCAAAGTAGAGGTTGGACTGGGGTATTGCTCTACAGAAGACAAGTGCTTAAACTTGCACGAGAAACGGTACCTAAAAGAGAACATGGTCGAAACCACGATTGCAAAAGGCCAGATCCCCGATATAAGAACTTATACCCAAGAATAATTAACTTAAGAGAGGCTTTAATGATAAGATCCACATCGTGTCCATGGGCATGAACACAAAGTTCAAGGTCAACTCCCACTTCTTCGATGTATAACCTTCCATTCACTTTTCGCTTTGATAAAGGCATTATGCTGAAAGTTTTATCTGGTGAAATACCAGATGAGTATGACTCGTGAAAACTTCCAAGTTCACACATATAAAGGAAGGCATAGGTTCAATCCGTCAGGGTATCGTGGAAACATATACCACAAGCTTCAATAGTTAATACGACCAGCTCAAAAGCAGAGCATGGTTAGCCAAGCAGATGATACAATTTACCAAGGGCATTATGTATCAGGTAAAGAACTCACAAGAATTTTGGTTGTGAAGGACATTGTCGGATAATAACCAAGCAAATGGTCTCGCGGACCACAAGGAACCTGATGTGAGTATCGATACTCAATCAGAAGGGAAAAGGAATGCAAGGTATCCGATTATAGAAACCATTGACTAATTAATTCAAATCTCAAATGCAAAGGAATTGTGATTCCTAAATCAAGGGATCAGAAGCAAACGCTCTGATTAAGGATGGATAAGTTGAGTAGACTTAGGGGTACAACCGACGGCAATTCAGTTGGTCGAGAACCAGTTCATGTTTAAAATGACATCTGATCCGGAAGGATGAATTCTAGGATTTCGACTGAGGATTGCGAGCATTCACCTCACATCAAATTAAAGGCTGAAAATGATGATGACAAGGGATACTAATGAATATTGCTAGACATTTGGAACGCAACCATAATGCAAGCAGACAAGTATTTGCACAGCAATAAGCTACTAAGGATTTTTGGAGGATCGAATATTATGTCGATGACCATTGTGAAACACATGAACAACTGGGGGATGAGCAGATACTCGATAAGTGCGAGAATTATCCGTAGGGATATTCATGTGTCAAGAACTGCAAGGCAGTAAGCTCAAAGGATTATCGAAACAACGGCGAGTGTTTCGGGGTATCTTGTAATAACAAGACCAACTGGGGATGAATGTAAGAATAACAAATGTAAGTAGTTATCCTTAAGGGTTTACGGTGGAAGGGGAATTGCAAGAGGGATGGCACAAAGTATCGAGGGAACATCCGAGCGTATTGTCAGAATCTTCCGTTGAAGCAGTCGATCATCCGTATTAAAGGGCTCTCCGACAGGAAGTGGTAACGAGAACCTAGAGTTAGATTTTAGCAAAATCATTTAACCCGAATAGAAGAGATGTCAGAGTCCCAGAGTATAGGTCAAGGAGTAAAAGATCCTACTACCACCCGATGGCGACGTGTGCCCGTAAGACACACAGCCAAGTTAGTAAAAGTTTTGCAATGTCTAGACTCAACTTCGGCCAAGGAGTGTGGAAGGGGGATTCCTACAGGCAGTCGGCTCTGATACCAACTTGTGACGCCCCCGATTTAATCGTACACTAATCATACACACAAACGTGTACGATCAAGATCAGGGACTCACGGGGAGATATCACAACACAACTCTACAAATAAAGTAAGTCATACAAGCATCATATTACAAGCCAGGGGCCTCGAGGGCTCGAATACAAGAGCTCAATCATAGACGAGTCAGCGGAAGCAACAATATCTGATGTACAGACATAAGTTAAACAAGTTTGCCTTAAGAAGGCTAGCACAAACTAGGATACAGATCGAAAGAGGCGCAGGCCTCCTGCCTGGGATCCTCCTAACTACTCCTGGTCGTCGTCAGCGGACATCACGTAGTAGTAGGCACCTCCGGTGTAGTAGGAGTCGTCGTTGAAGGTGGCGTCTGGCTCCTGGGCTCCAACATCTGGTTGCGACAACCAGGTAGAAGGGATAGGGGGAAAAGAGGGAGAAGGCAACTGTGAGTACTCATCCAAAGTACTCGCAAGCAAGGAGCTATACTACATATATATGCATTGGTATCAAATGGAATAAGGGTATCATATGTGGACTGAACTGCAGAAAGCCGGAATAAGGGGGGATAGCTAGTCCTTTTGAAGACTACGCTTCTGGCCGCCTCCGTCTTGCAGCATGTAGAAGAGAGTAGACTGAAGTCCTCCAAGTAGCATCGCATAGCATAATCCTAACCGATGATCCTCCCCTCATCGCCCTGTGAGAGAGCGATCACCGGTTGTATTTGGCACTTGGAAGGGTGTGTTTTATTAAGTATCCGGTTCTAGTTGTCATAAGGTCAAGGTACAACTCCAAGTCGTCCTGTTACCGAAGATCACGGCTATTCGAATAGATTAACTTCCCTGCAGGGGTGCACCACATTACCCAACACGCTTGATCCCATTTGGCCGGACACACTTTCCTGGGGCATGCCCGGCCGCGGAAGATCAACACGTTGCAGCCCCACCTAGGCACAACAGAGAGGTCAGCACGCCGGTCTAAACCTAAGCGCACAGGGGTCTGGGCCCATCGCCCTTAGCACACCTGCACGTTGCGAACGCGGCCGGAAGCAGAACTAGCCCTCTTAATACAAGAGCAGGCTTACGTTCCAATCCGGCGCGCGCCACTCAGTCGCTGACGTCACGAAGGCTTCGGCTGATACCACGACGCCGGGATACCCATAACTACTCCCGCGTAGATGGTTAGTGCGTATAGACCAAATGGCCAGACTCAGATCAAATACACAGATCTCGTTAAGCGTGTTAAGTATCTGCGAACACCGACCAGGGCCAGGCCCACCTCTCTCCTAGGTGGTCTCAACCTGCCCTGTCGCTCCGCCTCAAAGTAACCGTCGGGGGCCGTTGGGAACCCAGGCCCACCTCTACCGGGATGGAGCCACCTGCCCCTTCAGCCCCCATCTCCGAATAGTATCACAGGTAATGTAACTGTGTAAAGTATATTGTTTATGCCCGTGATCACCTCCCGAAATGATCAAGGCCCAGTAGTGTAGCATGGCAGACGGACAAGAGTGTAGGGCCACTGATGGAACACTAGCATCCTATATTAAGCAGTAGGATAGTAGGTAATGGTAACAATAGTAGTAGCAAGGACAGGCTATGCATCAGGATAGGAATAACGAAAAGCAGTAACATGCTACACTACTCTAATGCAAGCAGTATAGAGAAGAGTAGGCGATATCTTGTGATCAAAGGGTGGGCTTGCCTGGTTGCTCAGACAAGGAGGGGTCGTCAACACCGTAGTCGATCGGGGTACCAGCAGCAGCGTCAGTCTCGTAGTCTACCGGAAAGATGTAACGGAGTGGGAACAAAATAAATAACAGAGCAATCAAATGTAACACAAAGCAAGACGCGGCAATACGTTGCTAGGGGTGACCTAACGCAGGGATAGGTGATATCGGCGAAGGGGGGAAACATCCGGGAAAGTATCCCCTGGGTTCCGCGTTTTCGGGCAGAGGAGCCGGAGGGGGAAAGTTGCGAGTTTGATATGTTAGGGATGTGTGGCGGATGAACGGGCTGTGTATCCGGGTTCGTCTCGTCGTTCTGAGCAACTTTCATGTACAAAGTATTTTCATCCGATATACGGTTTATTTTATATTAATTTTCTAATGTTTTAATTCATTTTTGGAATTAATAGATTTAGTTTAAATAAAAACAGGTTTACTGCATCAGCATGACATCATCATGATGTCAGCATTCAATAGTGTGTTTGACTGGGTCAACTGATGTGTGGGTCCTGGTTGTCATAGACTACTAACTAATTATTTGTTAACATTTAATCAGCAGGTTTAATTAGGGTTAATTAGTTATCTAAACAGTGTTAATTAAGTTAACTAATTAATTACATAATTAATTAAGTATTATTTAGTTAACTAATCTTTTTTATTAATTTAATTATATATTTCTTTTTTTTAATTCGTTCTGGGGCGGGTCCACGTGTCATTTTCAGTTACTCAACTAAACAGTTTTATTAGGTTCTAATTAGGTGGTTAAGGGAATGGTTAATTCGGGCGGGCCCACACGTCAGTGGGTCAACCCACTGCCAGACGTGTGTGCGCGGGTGCGTGCCCGACGGCGAGTTCAGTGAACGGCGGCGCCGCGCGGAGCTAGTGGCTCTGGCGACCAAAAGGGGCAGCCCCGGGTGCCAAACGGATAAGCGTGAGGCATTACGTCGAGAGGTGCCTTCGTCTCAAGCTAGGGCGGCCGAAACAGCACCGGGGGCAATGGAAGGCGGCGACTACGGCGGAGCTAGTGACAACCGGCACTGGAGGGCACGGGGAGGAGAGGGAAAAGGCCGTGGAGGGCCGGAGGCTCACAGCGGAAGCGGTAGGGTGCTCGATGGAGCCAGAGGATGTTGGGGCCGAGCGGATCGACGACGAGGTTAGCGGCTGCGGCCGACAGTGTCGGAGGAGGGGGCGCCGGTCGACGAGGGGACTCCGGCGAGGGGAGCAAGGCGGGGGAGGCCGGATCCGTGACGGGGCCTCCGGGATCCGTCCCTCTCCGGCGAGGAGGCAGCTTGGGCGAGCGCGCGCTGGCAGGCGCCGGCCGGGCGCGACCAAGGGAGCCGCGGAGCAGCCGCGGCGCTAGCGACAGGGGCGTGTTGCAGGGGCTCAGGGGGTCGGCGAGGCGTGAGGTAGCGACACGGGGAGGGGACGAGGAGGCCATGGCGAGGTCGAGGTTGGCAGGCCAGCTCCGGCGAGGACGCGAGCGACGCGGGCTCCATGCGGCGTTGGCGGTGGGGGGCCGTGCGGCAGGGGTGGTGTCCTACTGGCGGTCGCCGGTGACATCGGGAGGCGGGTCACTCCAAGCGGCGGCGATGGGCGCCCGATCCTGATTGGATCGGGCGACAGGGAGAGACGAGGGAGTGGGGGTACGGTCGTGGGGAGTGGGGGGGAGTGCGGTTAGGGTTTGGGGGGAGTGGGAGAGGCCTATGTAGGCCAGAGGCATGGGCCGGCCTGGTCAGTTGGTTGGCCGGCTGGGCCGGTTGGCCCGTGGGGCAAGGGGGTGGTTTCCTTTTTTTTCCTGTTTTGTTCTTTTCCTTTTAATTATTCTTTGGTTTGTTTTTATTTTACTTTAGTTCTATTATTATGAATCCATGTCCTAAGATAGAATTTCAATTTGGTACACTGTCACAAAAAGTTTGGTGCAATAATAGAATACTTTGCATATTTTTATTATTTAAAAGGCATTTAAATATTTGTTTTAGCTGTTGTTTTATGTACCTTTGAGCATCTAAACATTTTATAAAAATGTGGTTTCATCACCATAATTACCTATGCATTATATGTCACCTATCGAACATTTTAGTTTTAACTTTTGAAAACCTTTGTTGTTTGCCTTTAAATTTAAATTTGAATTTGGATCATTTTGGACTAACACAAGATTAACAACAGTAACCGAGGTGACATGGCTTCATTAGCAGGGGTTTACTGTAGCTTAATTACCCGGGCGTCACAATGGGTAAGGTAAAGGTATGAGATGGAGCTGCAGCAAGCGACTAGCATATATGGTGACTAACATACGCAAAAGAGAGCGAGAAGAGAAGGCAAAGCACGGTCGAGAAACTATGACCAAGAAGTGATCCAAGAACAACCTACGTCAAGCATAACTCCAACACCGTGTTCACTTCCCGGACTCCACCGAGAAGAGACCATCACGGTTACACACGCGGTTGATTCATTTTAATTAAGGTCAAAACCAGGTTTTCTACAACCGGACATTAACAAATTCCCATCTGCCCACAACCGCGGGCACGGCTTTCGAAAGTTCAAATCCCTGCAGGGGTGTCCCAACTTAGCCCATCACAAGCTCTCACGGTCAACGAAGGAATAGACCTCCTCCCGAGACATTCCGATCAGACTTGGTATCCCGGTTCTACAAGACATTTCGACAGGGTAAAATTTCGGTTGTGCAATCAGGTGTTGGGGATACAGGGGAAGCATAATATCTCACCCAAATCTAGCAAATCCTACATCTAGCTGTATCCATCCTTCAACACATAACCAAGAAACCTTCGGAAATCATCTACCTCAACCTTCGAAAAGCATCTGTTATACAAGTTATGGCGATACTCCTGAACTCCCGCCCCAGTACTGGGTGGCGTCGAGGTTATCTCACTAATGAACTGCATAAAAGAGATTTTCGATGTCGGCGTACTAAACTCGGGTATTCCAGAACTGCAACGATAAAATTATGATGACAACACCTCAGAGCTCAACTCCCCGGGACACTTCCACTAAACCCCTGACAGGAAGCACCAAGTCACTGTTCTCATCATAAAACCATCGCAACGATTCCAAGATACCCGCGTGATCCTAAAAAAAATTTAGTGAAATTTGAGAAGAGAAGAGTCAAAACTCTACGTCAGGATGCCTTACCAGAGCGATGAGGAGACTGGGAAGTAAAAATATTTCCTAAACTCTCTGATATATAATTCCTAAATGACTCAAAACAATTTTTCTAGACACAACTCGGCCGCTAATAGCGATCAATCAGTGGGGGCTCCTAAGGTCGGGGAAGGCTCTGATACCAACTTGTAACACCCTCGATGCGGCTATATCTCCCACGTGTCGAAGCATGACTTAGAGGCATAACCGCATCGAAAGCAATGTCGCAAGTGAGGTAATCTTCACACAAACCCATGTAATACATAAGGGAAAAGAGATACATAGTTGGCTTGCAATCGCCACTTCACACAATACATGAATAAAACATTACATCATCCAGATACAAACAAGGTCCGACTATGGAACCAAAATAAAAGAAGAACCCCAAATGCGACACGGTCCCCGATCGACCCCAACTGGGCTCCAGTACTGATCAAATAGAACGAGACAACACAAAGGACAAGATCTTCATCGAGCTCCTCCTGAGCTTGGTTGCATCATCTGCACGGACTCATGGGCACCTGCAAGCTGGTTTTGGAAGTATCTGTGAGCCACAGGGACTCAGCAATCTCGCACCCTCGCGATCAAGACTATTTAAGCTTATGGGTAAGGTAAAGGTATGAGATGGAGCTGCAGCAAGCGACTAGCATATATGGTGACTAACATACGCAAAAGAGAGCGAGAAGAGAAGGCAAATCACGGTCGAGAAACAATGACCAAGAAGTGAACCTAGAACAACCTACGTCAAGCATAACTCCAACACCGTGTTCACTTCCCGGACTCCGCCGAGAAGAGACCATCACGGTTACACACACGGTTGATTCATTTTAATTAAGCTCAAATTCAGGTTTTCTACAACCGGACGTTAACAAATTCCCATCTGCCCATAACCGCGGGCACGGCTTTGGAAAGTTCAAATCCCTGCAGGGGTGTCCAAACTTAGCCCATCACAAGCTCTCACGGTCAACGAAGGAATAGACCTCCTCCCAAGACATTCCGATCAGACTCGGTATCCCGGTTCTACAAGACATTTCGACAGGGTAAAACTAAACCAGCAACACCGCCCGAATGTGCCGACAAATCCCGATAGGAGCTGCACATATCTCTTTCTCAGGGCACACCGGATCGTCCAAACTTTCGGTAGGCCAGCCCAGAGTTGCCCCTGGTGGCCACCGGTGGCTGACAAGTTGGACCAACACTCAGAGGAGCACTGGCCCGGGGGGGTAAAATAATGATGACCCTCAGGAGCGCGACTCCCAAGGGAAAAGAAAAGGCTAGGTGGCAAATGGTAAAACCAATGTTGGGCATTGCTGGAAGAGCTTTACTTAAGGCGAACTGTCAAGGGGTTCCCATAATAGCCCAACCGCGTAAGGAACGCAAAATCCGGGAACATAACACTGATATGACGGAAACTAGGGCGGCAAGAGTGGAACAAAACACCAGGCATAAGGCCGAGCCTTCCACCCTTTACCAAGTATATAGATGCATTACTTAAATAAGATATATTGTGATATCCCAACAAGTAAATAAATGTTCCAACAAGGAACGGCCTTCAATCTTCACCTGCAACTAGCAACGCTATAAGAGGGGCTGAGCAAAGCGGTAACATAGCCAATCAACGGTTTGCTAGGACATGGTGGGTTAGAGGTTTGACATGGCAATTTGGGAGGCTTGAAGGCAAATGGTAGCCACCGCAGCATAGGCATAGCAAAAGAGTGAGCATCTAGCAAGCAAAGATAGAAGTGATTTCGAGGGTATGGTCATCTTGCCTGCACAGTTGTCAGAGTTGACTGGATCCTCAAAAGCAAACTCAACGGGCTCCTCGTTAACAAACTCGTCTCCCGGCTCTACCCAAACAAGACAAACAAGCAACAAGGACACAATCAACCACGTGCAAGAACAAGCAATATGATGAAATGATGATATGCTATGCGGGATGCGATGCAGGATGCAAAATGCAAGATATGACAGGAAATGCATGAACCTGGCCTCAACTTGGAATTCCAAGGGTGCCACTGAAAGATGAGATGAAATCGCTTGAAAACGATATAAAGAACGCCGGAATCGGAGTTACGGTTTGGAAATGGCAAGCGATTCAAAAATGACACCGGTCTGCAATTTACAGCAAGTAGGCATCTAAATGCAATGAGATGAACATGCTACAGCACCCAAACATGACAAAAAAATACATGGCAGGGATGCACACAAGATGCTTAACAAGAGTCTAGCACTGAGCTACGGCCAATTCATCCATTAACAGGTTCAAACAAGCATGGCAAAAACGCAAACGGAAAACAGATTTCAGACTTAGTGAAATTAACACTTGTCTGGAATTTCAGATCATATAGCCCTCTTCGGAGCAACAAAACAACATGCTATAGGACCTGAACATGACAAAGAAAGACATGGCATGGAGCTACTCAAAAAGCTTAACAAAAGTCCCTTAGTGACCTTGAGCCAAAAGGGGTCACAGAATATACTAACAAGAACACGAACATAGCAAACACATAATCAGTTTTCAGACTTAGTGAAAACTGGGACTTGCTGAAACATAACTCACGAAGGCCTGTTTACGAGCTCGATGCACTCACTACGGTGAAAGTCATGGCAAAACAAGCATACACCCATAAAGAAGGCACAAAATACAATCTAGACATGGCAAGAACAATGGCATAGCATGCACGGATCAACTATGATAACATCGGCAAAATCGCAAACAAGTTGACAATCTGCCCAGATTCACAACGAAGCAAAAGTAGTGCTCGATTGACTCAAGCTAGGGTGCTCCATAATTGCAAACAAAGACATGGATGGATAGATCACTACAAGGTTAACAAAACTCCCTTACTGATCATCCTCAAAATAGGCACAGATCACTAGGAAACAACAAGAACATATGGCATCATGAGATAACCAATCCCAGGACTTAGTGAAATCACTAAGTCCCTGAAAAACAGAATTACCGGGTGCCTCACTTTGCAAGCTTGCACAAGTCACCACACACATCCTAAAAATGCATGGGTTGCACTTATGGAAAGATAACAAAATCCTTAACAAAACATATGAAGGACTCACAGGCATATCAGGCACACAACAATCATGGCAAAAATGACAAAAGTCTAAGATGAACTAGCAGATCTGACAATTAACTCACGAAGCCTCCTTCTAACAGCATTTCGGGCATCAAGATGAACTCAAATGAAAATGATGCGATGGAATGAAATGATGTACTCGTCGAGACGAACATTTTGATATGCTATATGCATGAATCGGAGCTACGGATGCGGAGATATCACAGGTCAAAGTTGGCATAAGAATTAGGGTTCGAAGGGAAAAAATCAACCCTAAACCGATCCGGATCTGGATCTGTGCGCAACCCGAGGTTCGCCGGACTTCGAGCTCCTGTTCGCCGGAGTTCTTGCCGGAGTAGAGGAGGAGGTCGGCCGGGGAGAGGAAGGGGACGGGGCGGCGCCGGTGGAGCTCGCCGGAGCGGGGCGGTGGCGGCGCGGCCTTGCCGGCGCGGTGGCGGAGGCGGCTGGCGCCGGCCGGCGTCGGGACGGCGTCGGGAAGAGGAGGCGGTGGCCGGCGGCGATGGAGGCGGCGGTGCGGTGGCCCGGCGACGAGGAAGGAGGCGGTGCTGGTGCGAGGCGGCGGCGAGCGGCGATGCGGGCCGCGGGGGCCGGCCTCGGGCTCCCGGGCCGCGGCGGCGGCGGGGACAGGCGAGCGCCACGTGGCGGGCGGCGGTAGGCGGCGGCGGATCCGGACGTTGTCCGGCGCGGGTCGGACACGTCCGGCGGCGGCGGAGATCTATTTTTTTTAGGGTTTGAGGAGGGGGATCCGCGATTTTTTGGAGGGGGGTGTATATATAGGCATAGGGGGAGCTAGGAGAGTCCAAATGAGGTGCGGTTTTCGGCCACGCGATCGTGATCGAACGCTCTAGAGCATGGAGAAGAGTTTGGTGGGTTTTGGGCCAAATTGGAGGGGTGTTGGGCTGAAACATACACGAGGCCTTTTCGGTCCCTCGGTTAACCGTTGGAGTATCAAACGAAGTCCAAATGGTACGAAATTTGACAGGCGGTCTACCGGTAGTAAACCAAGGCCGCTTGGCAAGTCTCGGTCCAATCCATAAATGTTTAATCCCCACACATGAAAGAAAGGTAGAAATGACCACCGGAGGAGAACGGAGCGCCGGATTGCAAAACGAACAACGGGAAAAATGCTCGGATGCATGAGACGAACACGTATGCAAATGAAAAGCGCATGATGACATGATATGCAATGCATGACACGCAAGCAATGACAATGCAACAACATCGAATAACTGCACGACCCCTGGCACATCGGTCTCGGGGCGTTACAATACTCCACCACTACGAGAGGATCTCGTCCCGAGATCTAGAATGGCACCGGAGGGACAACAGAAGAGAAAGAGAAGAGGTAAAACTAATTGCTTCTTTGACAAACGAGTGAAACCAAAGAACCTTGAAAAGGTTGAACAAATTGAAAGAAAGTAAACAACGAATATGAGTAAAGTTGAAAACACTCCGTTAAGAAAGAGGAATAAGAAAGAACCGATATATTAGGTTGATAACAACAAGGAGGTGAGAAGCTTAATTCACCGGGAGGATAGCTGAAGAACTTGGATCATATATTATCACCCATAATAGCAACAAACCTTAGGGAAATTTTTAGGTGAAAAATAAACCCAAGACAATTCCAACGAATAGGTTGATGGCTTTAAAATATCCCAATCTTGACAGCATGTGAATCATGAAAACATGAGCTCAAATTATCAAGAAAGACATAATACCACCTCCAATGATACGGTTGAACGAATTGCACTTTAAAATGCAAGATAAAGAACACTTGAGCTCCTTTGAGAAGAATCTCGATGAACACTTCGAGAAAGAATTAAATCCTTGATGAACCATCATGTAGAACCTTCATGAAGAAACTACGATAATAAAAGAATGATCCAAAATAATTGACTGGTGGAAAGAATAAGATTGAAGCCTCGCAATGATTTAGATGGAACTCTGTGGTGATAAAATTGCGAGAGCTAGGAACTCCGGGAAAGAAAAGATAAAGCATCTCGAACCGAGAATGTGATATGATGAACCACTCCGGAAAGCAGGAATTGAACAAACTCGATGATCAAGAATAAGAATTACATTATGCTTATCCTTCACCAATTAAATTGATGACAATCAACGGATTTGGCACATTACTTATTCTCGTATCAAGGATTAAGAGAGATATATCATAAATTTGAGAACGTCTTCAACGAACCACCGGTAGGATTGGAACAATGCATGAATTGATATGATAACGAATGACGAGAACTCTTGCACGAACCACCGTAAGAATTGAAAATGAACGTAGTAGGGGTGAATCACCGATAAGAATTAACAAATGAACGAAGGTGCTTGAGACAAACTATATGCATGAGAACGAAGAGATCAAGAACTGATTAGAGGATATTTGATTGATGCACCGGAAAGATAGGAGAATGATAACTGACAGCTGAGAATGAATAAACCTGAATAGATGGAATCCGGGTAACAAACTGAGAAGACTCTTGAATTACGCCGGATAGGTGAGAAAGAATTCTGACAATTGAAAAACAATTATGAGAGGATGACAACAATCTCGAATGACGAATCTTGAAGAAAATGGAGCAGTTGAAAGAAGAATCTTCTTCGGTCTTCCAAACTGAGAATGACGACGAGAAATACCATCAGGATTTACATAGGCACTCCAGAAGAATCAAAACGAAGAGGTTGAGCCAACGATGAAAAGAAATGAAAGATCTTGGAGAAAGGCATTTTACTGATGAAAAATCATTCTTACGTCAAACTTCGAAAAGAATATGAGAATACCTCCGGGAAAATAGGAAGAGTCAGGTAAGATCCTGGGAAAAGACCTGTGGGTTAGGGCCCACTAAAAAGGAAACACTGTTGAAAATATTTAAAAGAGAGGTTGCACCGGTTGAATTAAATAGCTTGAATAAGATAGGACCCCGAAATAGCTTGAACGGATGCAAAGTGAAAAAAACACAAATCTTCGAAATATATTCAGCACTCCGGAACAAATGAATAGCAAGAGGTGGATGATTTTGAGGTACAATAGTATGAGAAAAATATTGAAATGCGGAAAAGAATATGATCAACACCGAAAGCTTGAATTGGTTCCACTGGAGAAGAAAATGAGTGAAGAGAGACGAACTTGAAGCTCCGTTAGAATCTTCATGAGAACCACCAGATAAGAATATTGATAGAAAAGAATGGAGAGACTTCACATCAATAAGATGGATACTCGATTAAGAAATCTGAGTCCTTAAAGAAAACACAAGGGAGGGAGGGAGGGAAAAACAAAGGCTACTTGGAGACGGATGAAACAAACACCGTTGAGAAGAATTGATAATTGATCTTGCGGAAGTTGAACTGATCGGATCCACTTGAAGAGAAGCACAACGGTTAAAAGGATTGACATGACAAACTCGATGATCGAGAAGGATTAGTATTCACATAGAGGTATGAGAACACCACTTGGAAAAGGTATGGAATCAACATTTGACTTCGAAGCAACTCGAATACCACAACTCAAAAACAAAACAAAGGATTGGCTTGCGGAATAAGCCAGAACAAACATATGATAGAGATTTCGTCCGAAGTTTTCGTGGTGGGGCCTACAAGGGCTCGATCGTACAGCACCATCATGTACAAGGCAGTGCACATGACATACGAAGCGTCCCCGAGTCGGCATAGCCAAGGACTCTTTAAGACACAACGAGACCACTGTAAAACCGACCGTGAATAGGCGGACCACTAGACGTCGAACCCCAATTTCATATCATACATCTGTCGGAAAGATATCCTAAGAGCTACTTGAACTACCACCTATGAAACTCCCGAAAAAATTTCGGTTATGCAATCAGGTGTTGGGGATACAGGGGAAGCATAATATCTCACCCAAATCTAGCAAATCCTACATCTAGTTGTATCCCTCCTTCAACACATAACCAAGAAACCTTCGGAAATCATCTACCTCAACCTTCGAAAAGCATCCGTTATACAAGTTATGGCGATACTCCTGAACTCCCGCCCCAGTACTGGGTGGCGTCGAGGTTATCTCACTAATGAACTGCATAAAAGAGATTTTCGATGTCGGCGTACTAAACTCAGGTATTCCAGAACTGCAACGATAAAATTATGATGACAACACCTCAGAGCTCAACTCCCCGGGACACTTCCACTAAACCCCTGACAGGAAGCACCAAGTCACTGTTCTCATCATAAAACCATCGCAACGACTCCAAGATACCCGCGTGATCCTAAAAAAAATTTAGTGAAATTTGAGAAGAGAAGAGTCAAAACTCTACGTCAGGATGCCTTACCAGAGCGATGAGGAGACTGGGAAGTAAAAATAATTCCTAAACTCTCTGATATATAATTCCTAAATGACTCAAAACAATTTTTCTAGACACAACTCGGCCGCTAATAGCGATCAATCAGTGGGGGCTCCTAAGGTCGGGGAAGGCTCTGATACCAACTTGTAACACCCTCGATGCGGCTATATCTCCCACGTGTCGAAGCATGACTTAGAGGCATAACCGCATTGAAAGCAATGTCGCAAGTGAGGTAATCTTCACACAAACCCATGTAATACATAAGGGAAAAGAGATACATAGTTGGCTTACAATCGCCACTTCACACAATACATGAATAAAACATTACATCATCCAGATACAAACAAGGTCCGACTATGGAACCAAAATAAAAGAAGAACCCCAAATGCGACACGGTCCCCGATCGACCCCAACTGGGCTCCAGTACTGATCAAATAGAACGAAACAACACAAAGGACAAGATCTTCATCGAGCTCCTCCTGAGCTTGGTTGCATCATCTGCACGGACTCATGGGCACCTGCAAGCTGGTTTTGGAAGTATCTGTGAGCCACAGGGACTCAGCAATCTCGCACCCTCGCGATCAAGACTATTTAAGCTTATGGGTAAGGTAAAGGTATGAGATGGAGCTGCAGCAAGCGACTAGCATATATGGTGACTAACATACGCAAAAGAGAGCGAGAAGAGAAGGCAAATCACGGTCGAGAAACTATGACCAAGAAGTGAACCTAGAACAACCTACGTCAAGCATAACTCCAACACCGTGTTCACTTCCCGGACTCCGCCGAGAAGAGACCATCACGGTTACACACACGGTTGATTCATTTTAATTAAGCTCAAATTCATGTTTTCTACAACCGGACGTTAACAAATTCCCATCTGCCCATAACCGCGGGCACGGCTTTGGAAAGTTCAAATCCCTGCAGGGGTGTCCCAACTTAGCCCATCACAAGCTCTCACGGTCAATGAAGGAATAGACCTCCTCCCAAGACATTCCGATCAGACTCGGTATCCCGGTTCTACAAGACATTTCGACAGGGTAAAACTAAACCAGCAACACCGCCCGAATGTGCCGACAAATCCCGATAGGAGCTGCACATATCTCTTTCTCAGGGCACACCGGATCGTCCAAACTTCCGGTAGGCCAGCCCAGAGTTGCCCCTGGTGGCCACCGGCGGCTGACAAGTTGGACCAACACTCAGAGGAGCACTGGCCCGGGGGGGTAAAATAATGATGACCCTCAGGAGCGCGACTCCCAAGGGAAAAGAAAAGGCTAGGTGGCAAATGCTAAAACCAATGTTGGGCATTGCTGGAAGAGTTTTACTTAAGGCGAACTGTCAAGGGGTTCCCATAATAGCCCAACCGCGTAAGGAACGCAAAATCCGGGAACATAACACCGATATGACGGAAACTAGGGCGGCAAGAGTGGAACAAAACACCAGGCATAAGGCCGAGCCTTCCACCCTTTACCAAGTATATAGATGCATTACTTAAATAAGATATATTGTGATATCCCAACAAGTAAATAAATGTTCCAACAAGGAACGGCCTTCAATCTTCACCTGCAACTAGCAACGCTATAAGAGGGGCTGAGCAAAGCGGTAACATAGCCAATCAACGGTTTGCTAGGACATGGTGGGTTAGAGGTTTGACATGGCAATTTGGGAGGCTTGAAGTCAAATGGTAGGCATCGCAGCATAGGCATAGCAAAAGAGCGAGCATCTAGCAAGCAAAGATAGAAGTGATTTCGAGGGTATGGTCATCTTGCCTGCACAGTTGTCAGAGTTGACTGGATCCTCAAAAGCAAACTCAACGGGCTCCTCGTTAACGAACTCGTCTCCCGGCTCTACCCAAACAAGACAAACAAGCAACAAGGACACAATCAACCACGTGCAAGAACAAGCAATATGATGAAATGATGATATGCTATGCGGCATGCGATGCGGGATGCAAAATGCAAGATATGACAGGAAATGCATGAACCTGGCCTCAACTTGGAATTCCAAGGGTGCCACTGGAAAGATGAGATGAAATTGCTTGAAAACGATATAAAGAACACCGGCATCGAAGTTACGGTTTGGAAATGGCAAGCGATTCAAAAATGACATCGGTCTGCGATTTACAGCAAGTAGGCATCTAAATGCAATGAGATGAACATGCTACAGCACCCAACCATGACAACAAAATACATGGCAGGGATGCACACAAGATGCTTAACAAAAGTCTAGCACTGAGCTACGGCCAATTCATCCATTAACAGGTTCAAACAAGCATGGCAAAATCGCAAACGGAAAACAGATTTCAGACTTAGTGAAATTAACACTTGTCTGGAATTTCAGATCATATAGCCCTCTTCGGAGCAACAAAACAACATGCTACAGGACCTGAACATGACAAAGAAAGACATGGCATGGAGCTACTCAACAAGCTTAACAAAAGTCCCTTAGTGACCTTGAGCCAAAAGGGATCACAAAATATACTAACAAGCACACGAACATAGCAAAAACATAATCAGTTTTCAGACTTGGGACTTGCTGAAACATAACTCAGAAGGCCTGTTTACGAGCATACACCCATAAATAAGGCACAAAATACAAGCTAGACATGGCAAGAACAATGGCATAGCATGCACGGATCAACTACAATAACATCGGCAAAATCGCAAACAAGTTGACGATCTGCCCAGATTCACAACGAAGCAAAAGTAGAGCTCGATTGACTCAAGCTAGGGTGCTCCATAATTGCAAACAAAGACATGGATGGATAGAGCACTACAAGTTTAACAAAACTCCCTTACTGATCATCCTCAAAAGAGGCACGGATCACTAGGAAACAACAAGAACATATGGCATCATGAGATAAACAATCCCAGGACTTAGTGAAATCACTAAGTCCCTGAAAAACAGAATTACCGGGTGCCTCACTTTGCAAGCTTGCACAAGTCACCACACACATCCTAAAAATGCATGGGTTGCACATCTGGAAAGATAACAAAATCCTTAACAAAACATATGAAGGACTCACAGTCATATCATGCACACAACAATCATGGAAAAAATGACAAAAGTCTAAGATGAACTAGCAGATCTGACAATTAACTCACGAAGCCTCCTTCTAACAGCATTTCGGGCATCAAGATGAACTCAAATGAAAATGATGCAATGGAACGAAATGATGTACTTGTCGAGGCGAAAATTTTGATATGCTATATGCATGAATCGGAGCTACGGATGCGGAGATATCACAGTTCAAAGTTGGCATAAGAATTACGGTTCGGAGGGAAAAAATCAACCCTAAACCGATTCGGATCTGGATCTGCGCGCAACCCGAGGTTCGCCGGAGTTCTTGCCTGAGTAGAGGAGGAGGCCGGCCGGGGAGAGGAAGGGGTCGGGGCGGCGCCGGTGGAGCTCGCCGGAGCGGGGCGGTGGCGGCGCGGCCTTGCCGGCGCGGTGGCGGAGGCGGCTGGCGCTGGCCGGCGTCGGGACGGCGTCGGGAAGAGGAGGCGGTGGCCGGCGACGATGGAGGCGGCGGTGCGGTGGCCCGGCGACGAGGAAGGAGGCAGGGCTGGTGCGAGGCGGCGGCGAGCTGCGATGCGGGCCGCGGGGGCCGGCCTCGGGCTCCCGGGCCGCGGCGGCGGCGGGGACAGGCGAGCGCCACGTGGCGGGTGGCGGTAGGCGGCGGCGGATCCGGACGTTGTCCGGCGCGGGTCGGACACGTCCAGCGGCGGCAGAGATCTATTTTTAGGGTTTGAGGAGGGGGATCCGCGAATTTTTGGAGGGGGTGTATATATAGGCATAGGGGGAGCTAGGAGAGTCCAAATGAGGTGCGGTTTTCGGCCAAGTGATCGTGATCGAACGCTCTAGAGCATGGAGCAGAGTTTGGTGGGTTTTGGGCCAAATTGGAGGGGTGTTGGGCTGCAACATACACGAGGCCTTTCGGTCCCTCGGTTAACCGTTGGAGTATCAAACGAAGTCCAAATGGTACGAAACTTGACAGGCGGTCTACCGGTAGTAAACCAAGGCCGCTTGGCAAGTCTCGGTCCAATCCGGAAATGTTTAATCCCCACACATGAAACAAAGGTAGAAATGACCACCGGCGGAGAATGGAGCGCCGGATTGCAAAACGGACAACGGGAAAAATGCTCGGATGCATGAGACGAACACGTATGCAAATGAAAAGCGCATGATGACATGATATGCAATGCATGACACACAAGCAATGACAAGGCAACAACATCAAATAACTGCACGACACCTGGCACATCGGTCTCGGGGCGTTACCGTAAGTTTGCGACACCTACACCTACATCTGCTATTCGTTCTGATATGTCGCATGTTATTGATGATGCCACTTCTGCTATGCATGATATTTATGATGAAACTACCTCTATGCCTGATACTACTGTGCCACTTAGTGATTTCCTTGATGAACAAATTGCTAGGGCTAGAGAAATTGAAAATATTAAATCTGATGATACCGATGAAAGTGAT
Source organism: Triticum dicoccoides (assembly GCF_002162155.2). Classification (NCBI taxonomy): domain Eukaryota; kingdom Viridiplantae; phylum Streptophyta; class Magnoliopsida; order Poales; family Poaceae; genus Triticum; species Triticum dicoccoides. The sequence continues at coordinate 246,957,093 of NC_041390.1, read as the reverse complement.
GATGAAGAATCACTTGTTATTCCTAAGGGTTATGTTTTTTATCAAGAAGCTTTTTTCGCTATCTTAGCTTGCGAAAATAGAAATGAACTAAAAAGGTTATTAGCTAAATGGAGTAAGAAATCTCTAAGTGCTAGAATGAAACCTGACCCTGCTTTTTCTACTTCACCTATTTGTGTTACTGATAAGGATTATGATCCTTTTCATGGTTATGAATCTGAAACTGTTGTGGCACATCTTACTAAATTAAATGATATAGCCACCTTGTTCACTAAAGATGAGAGAACCCTTTACTTTTACATTCTTAAAATATTTCCGTTCTCATTAAAGGGTGATGCTAAGATATGGTTTAATTCTCTTGATCCTGGTTGTGTGCGTAGTCCCTAAGATATGATTTATTACTTCTCTGCTAAATATTTCCCTGCTCATAAGAAACAAGTTGCTTTAAGGGATATATATAATTTTGTGCAAATTGAAGAAGAGAGTCTCCCACAAGCTTGGGGGAGGCTTCTCCAATTACTTAATGCTTTGCCTGATCATCCTCTTAAGAAAAATGAAATACTTGATATCTTTTATAATGGACTAACCAATGCCTCCAGAGATTACCTGGATAGTTGTGCTGGTTTTGTTTTTAAGGAAAGAACACTGGACACAGGTAGTAAAGGTAAATTCTCTCTATAGATATGATAAAGCTGAAATCCCATTTACTAAGTTTGCTAGCCCATGCTTAGATGAGTTTGATAAATTTATGGCTAAGCAAGAAGACTTTAATGCTTATTTTGGTAGACAATTAAATACAATTCAAATATGCTTGAACACTTGGGTGATTATATGGCTAATGTTAAAGGTGAACTTAAACTTATTAGTAAACATGCTTCTATGGTTACCACTCAAGTAGAACAAGTACTTAAAGCTCAAAATGATTTTCTCAATGAATTGAATAATAAGAATAATGATTATGCTGTTAGAGTGGCTACTAGAACTGGTAGAATGACTCAGGAACCTTTGTATCCTGAAGGCCACCCTAAGAGAATTGAGCAAGATTCTCAAAGAAATAATATAGATGTACCTAGTTCTTCTAAAAGGAAGAAAAAGAAAAATGATAGGACTTTGCATGCTTCTAGTGATCCTATTGTTGAAACACCTGAGAATCCAAATGGTATTTCTATTTCTGATGCTGAAACACAATCTGGTAATGAACCTGAAACTAGTGATAATGTTAATAATAATGTTCATGATGATGCTCAACCTAGTAATGATAATGATATAGAAATTGAACCTGCTGTTGATCTTGATAACCCACAATCAAAGAATCAACGTTATGATAAGAAAGACTTTGTTGCTAGGAAACATGGTAAAGAAAGAGAGCCTTGGGTTCAGAAACCCATGCCTTTTCCTCCTAAACCATCCAAGAAAAAGGATGATGAGGATTTTGAGCGCTTTGCTGAAATGATTAGACCTATCTTTTTGCGTATGCGATTAACTGATATGCTCAAAACCAATCCTTATGCTAAGTACATGAAAGATATCATTACAAAAAAAAGAAAGATACCAGAAGCTGAAATTTCCACCATGCTTGCTAACTATACTTTTAAGGGTGGAATACCAAAGAAACTTGTAGATCCTGGTGTACCAACTATACCATGCTCGATTAAAATAAACTATGTTAAAACTGCTTTATGTGATCTTGGAGCCGGTGTTAGTGTTATGCCTCTCTCTTTATATCGTAGACTTGATTTGAATAAGTTGACACCTACTGAAATATCTTTGCAAATGCCTGATAAATCAACTGCTATACCTGTCGGTATTTGTGAGGATGTGCATGTTGTAGTTGCAAACGTTACTATTTTAACGGACTTTGTTAGTCTTGATATTCCTGAGGGCGATAGTATGTCTATTATTCTTGGAAGACCCTTTTTGAATACTGCCGGGGCTGTTATTGATTGCACTAAAGGCAGTGTCACTTTTCATGTTAATGGCAATGAGCATACGGTGCACTTTCCGAGGAAACAACCTCAAGTTCATAGTATCAACTCTATTGGAAAAATTCCATCGATTATATTTGGAGGTTTTGAATTTCCTCTTCCTACTGTCAAGAAGAAATATGATATTCTTATTATTGGGGATGTGCATATCCCCTTTGAGGTAACATAGTGTTATTCGAAATTTCTCCGGTTCCATGTTATTCGGAATGAGTTCGTTAACAAGACTTGATCAACCTTGTTAGAGGATTCCTTTTGATGATCATGAGATGGATGAAACTAGAAGGCACAACCTTCTGTACCCCACTTTTACTTTCTGATATTTATATTAAATAAAATAAAAACAAATATTTTTCTGTCTGTTATTTGATTATCCGTGCAATTTAAAAATACCTCGAAAATAAAAGTTCTCCAAATTCCCTGAAATTTAAATATGATTTTTTTTCTAGAATATTTAAGGATTTATAGAACTGAGAACACACCAGGGAGCTCAACCACCTGCCCACGAGGGTGGAGGGCGCGCCCCCCTGCCTCGTGGGCCCATGGTGGCCCTCCTCCACTTATTCCTGCACCCAAACACTCCTTCCTCCCGCAAACACGAATAACCAGCTCAAAACCAAGTCCAAGCTCGTTTTGCTGCCATTTTCGATCTCCTTGCTCAAAGCACCTCTCACAAAACTGCTTGGGAGATTGTTCCTTGGTATGTGACTCCTGCATTGGTCCAATTAGTTTTCGTCCTAGTGCTTTATTCATTGCAAATTTTTGCTGCTTAGGTGACCCTGTTCTTGAGCTTGCATGTCGAATTTATATGGTCAAAAGTAGTTTTGATGCATGATATAGGCTCTAGGCACTTGTAGGAGTAGTTGCTATCAATATTATTGAGTTTGGTTTACTTTTATTTTGAAGTTACTAAAAATTTCAGAATTTTTCAGAAAATGATGAGGAGACTATTGAGGGGCTCATCGAGCAGAGCTCGAAGAAAAAGGCACCGAAGCCTAAGTATAATCTGCCGCGCACCGCGGAGGTTCGGGTGTGTGAATGGCCTTCCGAGGATTTCTTATGAGCAGCCGGGATTTATGAAGATTTTCATGAATTGGCTCATAATGCAGGCCTCACTGCTTTCCTCCACGACCAATGCGATCAGTATCTCTTACTCACAAATACCTTTGTGCAAAACTTCCATTTTCATTCTAGGAACTCACCACCTACGGTGGAGTTTCATTTATATGATGAGCATAAGGAGATGTCACTTTATGATTTTTGTCGGATTTGTCTACTCCCTTTTGAGGGCAAGACAGAAGAACCACATCGTGATGATGTGGAGGGGTTTATTGATACCATCACTGTAGGGGAAACTAGGAAAGTTTCTGATGCACGAATCACTAGCATACATTTTCCTGTTTTATGTTACTTTGCATTATTTGCTAGTCGTTGCTTAATTGGTCGTGGAAACTGGGGAAACCTTAGTATCCCTGATATTATTATTTTGCTCCAAGATTTATACAGTGATAACACTTTTAGCATCGGCGGTGTTATTGCTATATGGTTAAGTCTGAACCGTACAAAGGGCCACATCTTTGGAGGCATCTATGCCTCACGCCTAGCTGCACATTTTAACGTACCTATTAGGCATGCTGAGAAGGAAGAAAAGGTGCTACCCCGTGTTTATCTAGATTATAAAAGTATGGTGACACATGATTTTATTGTTAAGAATAGGGAAGGAGAGCTTAAATATCAATTGTTCTTCCATAAACATCATCCTGAGACTATTACCATGCCTGCTCCTTCTTTGTTTGACCTATCTTAAGGCACGTACCTTGTTCCGTTGAAGGCTATTCAAGGCTACCGGAACCCTGCACCAGCCGAGGAGCCAGAGCCAGAACCACAATTTGATCCCTCACGACAGTCTAATTTCCAGTGGGATCCGGAGATGATTGCCAGCCAGTGGCAATCGGAGCCTTCTTCTTCTTCATCGCAGTACGACCCCAACTACTATTGTGGATATCCGCCAGGCCAGCCGTGGCCATAGACCAACTTAGGCCAAAAGCCTAAGCTTGGGGGAGTACGTATTTCCCACCGACATTACATTTATGTTCACACACTCATTGCTAGATGTCGGTGCTCATACTTTTTCATTGTATCATCCATGCTAGTTTAATTTCCTTTTTATGCTTTCGTCTTGTGTGTTTAATAAACCTTAAGAAAAACCAAAAAAATTAGTTGTGGCTTCTAGCTAGTTTTAATTTCCATGCTTGTAGTAGTAATTAAAAAGAAAACCCAAAAATATTTCATGTTCTTCTTTTGCTTGTTGGGAGCTTTCCCGTGTAAATAGTTTTATTTCTTTTCTTTTCTTTGGGGGTCGATAGGAGAAGACCATAATTAAATTGTTAAAGTGGCTCTTATATGCATTATTGTTGATCTGACAAAAGAGCCCATATTGCCTTGTCTTCTCCTTTTTATTGAATGCTTGCAGATTCCAGCTTAGTCCAATGCACACGCACTACTATTATTATTCACACTATTCGGTCGTGCAAGTGAAAGGCAATTATGATGATATATGATGGACTAGCTGAGATGAGAAAAGCTGGTATGAACTCGACCTCTTTTGTTTTTGTAAATATGATTAGTTCATCGTTCCTGATTCAGCCTATTATGAATAAACATGTTTGCAATGACAACTAGAGATCATAGTTTCTTGTGCCATGCTTGATTAGCTATGAGTTATAATGGTTTACCTTGCGTTCCAACATGCTATTAAAATGGTTATGATGTGGTATGATAGGGTGGTATCCTCCTCTGAATGACTTAAGTGACTTGACTTGGCACATGTTCACGCATGTAGTTGAAACAAAATCAACATAGCCTTCATGATATTTATGTTCATGGTGGATTATATCCTACTCATGCTTGCATTCGGTGTTGATTAATTTTAATGCATGTTAATGACTGTTGTCGCTCTCTAGCTGGTCGCTTCCCAGTCTTTTGCCAGCTTTCACCTGTACTAAGCGGGAATACTGCTTGTGCATCCAAACTCCTTAAACCCCAAAGTTATTCCACATGAGTCCACTATACCTACCTATATACGGTATCTACCTGCCGTTCCAAGTAAATTTGTATGTGCCAAACTCTAAACCTTCAAATAAATATCATGTTTTGTATACTCGAATAGCTCATGTATCAACTAGGGCTGTCTTTATCTCCCATGTTAGGCGGGTTATTCTCAAGAGGAGTGGACTCCGCTCCTCACTCACGAGATAAATGGCTGGTCACCGGGATGCCCAGTCCCATGCTTTATGCAAACTAAATCAAAATAATTGCAAACAAAACTCCCCCTGGGACTCTTGTTAGTTGGAGGCACTCGTTGTTTCGAGCAAGCCATGGATTGATGCTTGTTGGTGGAAGGGGGAGTATAAACTTTACCATTCTGTTTGGGAACCGCCTATAATGTGTGTAGCATGGAAGATATCGCCATCTCTTGGTTGTTATGTTGACAATGAAAGTATATCGCTCAAAATATTATTCACCTCTGTTTCAAAACCGAGCTCTGGCACCTCTACAAATCCCTGCTTCCCTCTGCGAAGGGCCTATCTATTTACTTTTATGCTGAGTCATCATCCTCTTATTAAAAAGCACCAGTTGGAGAGCACCACTGTCATTTGCATTCATTACTGTTAATTTACATTGAGTATGACTTGACTGGATCTCTTTTACCATGAATTACAATGTCTAGTCAGTCCTTGGTCTTTAAAGGTGCTCTGCATTTATGTTTTGCGGTCTCAGAAAGGGCTAGCGAGATACCAACTTGTTATATCATATTATGATTGTTTTGAGAAAGTGTTGTCATCCGAGATTTATTATTATGGCTCGCTAGTTGATTATGCTATTGATATGAGTAAACTTGAGACCTATGCATTATTGCAAATGTGGTTAGTTATAATCTTTGCTGAAAACTTGAATGTTGGCTTTACATATTTACAACAACAAGAGCAAACAGAGTTTGTAAAAGTTTTTCTTTATCACCTTCAGTTTGTCAACTGAATCGCTTGAGGACAAGCAAAGGTTTAAGCTTGGGGGAGTTGATACATCTCCAACGTATCTACTTTTCCAAACACTTTTGCCCTTGTTTTGGACTCTAACTTGCATGATTTGAATGGAACTAACCCGGACTGACGTTGTTTTCAGCAGAATTACCATGGTGTTATTTATGTGCAGGAGAAAACGTTCTCGGAATGACCTGAAACTTCATGGAGCCACTTTTCAAAAAATAAGAAAAATACCTGCCAAAGATGAAGGCCAGGGGCCCACCACCTTGCCACGATGGTGGGGGGCGCGCCTTCCCCCCTAGGGCGCACCCCCTACCTCGTGGGCCCCCTGTTGCCTCTCCGACTCCAACTCCACCTTCATATATTGAGTTTCGATGAGAAAAAAATCTGAGAGAAGAAATCATCGCATTTTACGATACAGAGCCGCTGCCAAGCCCTAAAACCTCTCGGGAGGGCTGATGTGGAGTCTGTTCGGGGCTCCAGAGAGGGAATCCATTGCCATCATCATCATCAACCATCCTCCATCACCAATTTCATGATGCTCACCGCCGTGCGTGAGTAATTCCATCGTAGGCTTGCTGGACGGTGATGGGTTGGATGGGATCTATCATGTAATCGAGTTAGTTTTGTTAGGGTTTGATCCCTAGTGTCCACTATGTTCTGAGATTGATGTTGCTATGACTTTGCTATGCTTAATGCTTGTCACTAGGGCCCGAGTGCCATGATTTCAGATCTGAACCTATTATGTTTTCATCAATATATGAGTGTTCTTGATCCTATCTTGCAAGTCTATAGTCACCTATTATGTGTTATGATCCGTTAACCCCGAAGTGACAATAATCGGGATACTTACTGGTGATGACCATAGTTTGAGGAGTTCATGTATTCACTATGTGTTAATGCTTTGTTCCGGTTCTCTATTAAAAGGAGGCCTTAATATCCCTTAGTTTCCGTAAGGACCCCGCTGCCACGGGAGGGTAGGACAAAACATGTCATGCAAGTTCTTTTCCATAAGCACGTATGACTATGTTCGGAATACATGCCTACATTACATCAATGAACTGGAGCTAGTTCTGTGTCACCCTAGGTTATGACTGTTACATGATGAACCGGATCCGGCATAATTCTCCATCGCTGATCCATTGCCTACGAGCTTTCCATATATTGTTCTTCGCTTATTTACTTTCCCGTTGCTATTGCTATCATCACTACAAAATACCAAAAACATTGCTTTTACTACTGTTACCTTTTGCTACCGTTACCAATACTATCATATTACTTTGCTACTAAACACTTTGCTGCAGATATTAAGTTTCCAGGTGTGGTTGAATTGACAACTTAGCTCCTAATACTTGAGAATATTCTTTGGCTCCCCTTGTGTCGAATCAACAAATTTGGGTTGAATACTCTACCCTCGAAAATTGTTGCGATCCCCTATACTAGTGGGTTATCACGTGGGCGTCTCCACTTCCCCACGCTTCCTCGGCAACTGCCCAGGCTGACAAAAAGACTGGCGCCTGCCACCGAGCCTTCATTGCCTTCGCTTTGTCTTGCTCCAGATCCCGTTTCTTCTTGTCAAGAGCATCTCCAGATCTGCCGAATCTCTCCTCGAAGTTCTTTGCCGATGGCGTCTGGTAAGGTGAAGTCGGCCGTGTAGTCTGCGAGCTACTCCTCCTCTCCTGCGTTGGCCCTCGGTGCATCCTCCATCATGGAGGAGAGGCACCTTGCCGATGCGCTCCCGCTGACGGCGAGCAACCACAATGAGCGGAAGGAGACATTGCTCCTGGCCGGCTCCACTGAATCATGGACCTTGGCGGAGGCGTTCTATCCCTTCTTCCTCGATTGTGTCTTCGCGGGGCTCGTTCTGCCTTTCTCCAAGTTCTTCACCATGGTCCTCGACCACTACCAGGTTCAGGCTCTGCACCTCCAGCCCAACTCCATCCTTCTCCTGTCCATCTTCGCCTTCTACTGTGAGGCATTCATGGGTGTGATGCCCTCCGTCGCGCTCCTCCGGCACTTCTTCTACCTCCGGATGCACAACCCAAACCAGCACTCCGCCTGCATCTCCTTTGCCATGGTCCATAGGGGCAACGTGCTCATGAGGGCCGGGAAGAAGGTGGAGAACTTCTGGTGCAAGTGGGTCATCATGGACGCCAGGGGCCTCCGTGCGTGGCTGGAATTGCCGGCCGAAATGCCAGAGAAGCTGGACTAGTGGGCTCATGAGAAGCTCGCCGACCCCCGGGCGGCACCGGTCCTGAGGAAGATGAAGGTGGACATGGAGTTTGGGGTACTGACGAGGGCCATGCTTGTTAAGGAGTTCCTGATGCAGCGCCTGGCCCAGCTCCAGGCACACTCACGCCCCATGTGGGATTTCAAGGGCACGAGGGACAACATCCGGTTGTGCCCAGGGAGCTTGATAGGTGAGGAGCTGGACAAGGCCATGCACACTCTGCTGGAGAAGGACCTGGGCAGCCTCCCTGTGGCCTACGTCCCGATGTATCATCGTGGCGACGGGGTGGAGCTGGTCGCCGCCATGCCCGTCTTCGACGAGCTGGGGCTCGTGCCGCACAGGCTCCCCACCTCCCCGGTGTCGGTGTCTTCCGGTTAGGACTCCAAGGGGAAGGGGGCGGAGGACTCGAAGGCGACTAGAGACGATGTGGTGGAGACCTCTCCCCCATCGTAGAGCAAGCTTATCTGCAGTCTCTCTAATGACGACGACGACGCCGAGCACCCGGTCGAGGGATCCCCGCGCTCCACCGGCGTCGTCACGAGGTTCGAGGCCACCCCCTTGCGGAGCCTAGGCTGAGCGACTCCGAAGAAGGGCGCGGCAGCATCCCCTCTTCGAGGCGACGCCTCAGCCTCACCCTCCGTCGCCGCCGCACCGAGGCCAGTCGATGTGTGTCTCGCCAATCCTAAGGGCGTAGCAAAGCCCATGCTCAAGAAGATTGGGGGCGTCCTGGCCCCGGTCAGGGAGAGGGCATACATCGCTGCTGACGAGTGAGCATCTTACTTTACCTTTGTTTGCCATCCTTGATGTCGTGCCCATAACACTCCCCTCCTGGTGACCAGGGTGGAGACCGCTATGAAGAAGACGAAGGAGGAAGCCAGGACACCAGATGCACCACACCCGCCGCGGCCACGGCGACCATGGCACCGACGGAGGAGGTCACCTCGCGCTCCCCTGTGACGGAACAGGCCCCTCAAAGTGTGGTAGTAGATGTTGGGGAACGTTGCAGAAAACAAAAATTTTCCTACTCGTTTCACCAAGATCATCTAGTAGTTCATCTAGCAACGAGTGATTAGATGCATCTACATACCTTTGTAGATCGCGAGCGGAAGCGTTCAAAAGAACGGTGATGATGTAGTCGTACTCGACGTGATCCAAATCACCGATGACCAGCGCCGAACGGACGGCACCTCCGCGTTCAACACACGTACGGAACAGCCACATCTCCTCCTTCTTGATCCAGCAAGGGAGGGAGGAGAGGTTGAGGGAGATGGCACCAGTAGCAGCACGACGGCGTGGTGTTGATGGAGCTGCAGTACTCCGGCAGAGCTTCGCTAAGCACTATGGAGGTGGAGGAGGTGTTGGGGAGGGAGAAGGAGGCAACCAAAGGCCAAGGCGTTCAGGTATGAAATCCCTCCTCTCCCCCACTATATATAGGAGGGCCAAGGGGGGGTGGCCGGCCCTAGGAGATCCAATCTCCTAGGGGGTGCGGCGGCCAAGGGGGGTTTCCCTCCCCCCCAAGGCACCTAGGAGGTGCCTTCCCCTCCTAGGACTCTTTCCCCCATAAACCCTAGGCGCATGGGCCTATGTGGGGCTGGTTCCCTTGGCCCATTAGGCCAAGGCGCACCCCCTACAGCCCATGTGGCCCCCCCGGGACAGGTGGACCCACCCGGTGGACCCCCGGGACCCTTCCGGTGGTCCCAGTACAATAACGATAACCCCGAAACTTGTCCCGATGCCCGAAACAGGACTTCCCATATATAAATCTTTACCTCCGGACCATTCCGGAACTCCTCGTGACGTCCGGGATCTCATCCGGGACTCCGAACAACATTCGGGTTACTGCATATACATATCCCTACAACCCTAGCGTAACTGAACCTTAAGTGTGTAGACCCTACGGGTTCGGGAGACAAGCAGACATGACCAAGACGACTCTCCGGTCAATAACCAACAGCGGGATCTGGATACCCATGTTGGCTCCCACATGCTCCACGATGATCTCATCAGATGAACCACGATGTCGAGGATTCTATCAACCCCGTACGCTATTCCCTTTGTCTATCGATATGTTACTTGCCCGAGATTCGATCGTCGGTATCCCAATACCTCGTTCAATCTCGTTACTGGCAAGTCACTTTACTTGTACCGTAATGCATGATCCCGTGACCAGACACTTGGTCACTCTGAGCTCATTATGATGATGCATTACCGAGTGGGCCCAGTGATACCTCTCCGTCATACGGAGTGACAAATCCCAGTCTTGATCCATGTCACCCAACAGACACTTTCGGAGATACCCGTAGTCTACCTTTATAGTCACCCAGTTACGTTGTGACGTTTGGCATACCCAAAGCACTCCTACGGTATCCGGGAGTTACACGATCTCATGGTCTAAGGAAAAGATACTTTGACATTGCAAAACTCTAGCAAATGAACTATACGATCTTGTGCTATGTTTAGGATTGGGTCTTGTCCATCACATCATTCTCCCAATGATGTGATCTCGTTATCAATGACATCCAGTGTCCATAGTCAGGAAACCATGACTATCTGTTGATCAACGAGCTAGTCAACTAGAGGCTCACTAGGGACATGTTGGTGTCTGTTATTCACACATGTAGTACGATTTCCAGATAACACAATTATAGCATGAATAAAGACAATTATCATGAACAAGGAAATATAATAATAATGCTTTTATTATTGCCTCTAGGGCATATTTCCAACAGTCTCCCACTTGCACTAGAGTCAATAATCTAGTTACATTGTGATGAATCGAACACCCATGGAATTCTGGTGTTGATCATGTTTTGCTCTAGGGAGAGGTTTAGTCAACGGATCTGCTACATTCAGGTCCGTATGTACTTTACAAATCTCTATGTCTCCATCTTGAACATTTTCACGAATGGAGTTGAAGCGACGCTTGATGTGCCTTGTCTTCTTGTGAAACCTGGGCTCCTTGGCAAGTGCAATAGCTCCAGTGTTGTCACAGAAGAGCTTGATCGGCCCCGACGCATTGGGTATGACTCCTAGGTCGGTGATGAACTCCTTCACCCATATTGCTTCATGTGCTGCCTCCGAGGCTGCCATGTACTCTGCTTCACATCTAGATCCCGCCACGACGCTTTGCTTGCAACTGCACCAGCTTACTGCCCCACCATTCAAAATATACACGTATCCGGTTTGTGACTTAGAGTCATCCAGATCTGTGTCGAAACTAGCGTCGACGTAACCCTTTACGACGAGCTCTTCGTCACCTCCATAAACGAGAAACATTTCCTTAGTCCTTTTCAGGTACTTCAGGATATTCTTCACCGTTGTCCAGTGTTCCTTGCCGGGATTACTTTGGTACCTTCCTACCAAACTGACGGCAAGGTTAACATCAGGTCTGGTACACAGCATGGCATACATAATAGAACCTATGGCTGAGGCATAGGGGATGACGCTCATCCCTTCTATATCTTCTGCCGTGGTCGGACATTGAGCTGAGCTCAATTTCATACCTTGTAACACAGGCAAGAACCCCTTCTTGGATTGATCCATATTGAACTTCTTCAATATCTTATCAAGGTATGTGCTTTGTGAAAGACCTATGAGGCGTCTCGATCTATCTCTATAGATTTTGATGCCTAATATATAAGCAGCTTCTCCAAGGTCCTTCATTGAAAAACTTTTATTCAAGTAGGCCTTGATGCTGTCCAAGAGTTCTATATCATTTCCCATCAAAAGTATGTCATCTACATATAATATGAGAAATGCTACAGAGCTCCCACTCACTTTCTTGTAAACGCAGGCTTCTCCATAAGTCTGTGTAAACCCAAACGCTTTGATCATCTCATCAAAGCGAATGTTCCAACTCCGAGATGCTTGCACCAGCCCATAAATCGAGCGTTGGAGCTTGCACACTTTGTCAGCATTCTTAGGATCGACAAAACCTTCCGGCTGCATCATATACAATTCTTCCTAAAGGAAACCATTAAGGAATGCCGTTTTGACGTCCATTTGCCATATTTCGTAATCATAGAATGCGGCAATTGCTAACATGATTCGGACGGACTTCAGCTTCGCTACCGGTGAGAAAGTCTCATCGTAGTCAACCCCTTGAACTTGTCGATAACCCTTAGCGACAAGCCGAGCTTTATAGATGGTCACATTACCATCCGCGTCTGTCTTCTTCTTAAAGATCCATTTATTTTCTATGGCTCGCCGCTCAACGGGCAAGTCAGTCAAAGTCCATACTTTGTTTTCATACATGGATCCTATCTCGGATTTCATGGCTTCTAGCCATTTGTCGGAATCCGGGCCCGCCATCGCTTCTTCATAGTTCGAAGGTTCACCGTTGTCTAACAGCATGATTTCCAAGACAGGGTTGCCGTACCACTCTGGTGCGGAACGTGTCCTTGTGGACCTTCGAATTTCAGTAGGAGCTTGATCAGAAGTATCTTTATCATTAACTTCCTCTCTAGTCGGTGCTGGCACCTCAGGAACATTTTCTTGAGTTGCGCCATTTTCCGGTTCAAGAGGCAATACTTCATCAAGCTCTACTTTCCTCCCACTTACTTCTTTCGAGAGAAACTCTTTCTCCAGAAAGGACCCATTCTTGGCAACAAAGATCTTGCCTTCGGATCTGAGGTAGAAGGTGTACCCAATAGTTTCTTTTGGGTATCCTATGAAGACGCATTTTTCCGATTTGGGTTCGAGCTTTTCAGGTTGAAGTTTCTTGACATAAGCATCGCATCCCCAAACTTTTAGAAACGACAGCTTAGGTTTCTTCCCAAACCATAATTCATACGGTGTCGTCTCAACGGATTTCGACGGAGCCCTATTTAAAGTGAATGCGGCAGTCTCTAAAGCATAGCCCCAAAAAGATAGCGGTAAATCGGCAAGAGACATCATAGATCGCACCATATCTAATAGAGTGCGATTACGACGTTCGGACACACCATTACGCTGAGGTGTTCCAGGCGGCGTGAGTTGTGAAACTATTCCACATTTTCTTAAGTGTGTGCCAAACTCGTGACTCAAGTATTCTCCTCCACGATCTGATCGCAGGAACTTGATTTTCCTGTCACGTTGATTCTCAACCTCACTCTAAAATTCCTTGAACTTTTCAAAGGTCTCAGACTTGTGTTTCATTAAGTAGACATACCCATATCTACTCAAGTCATCAGTGAGGGTGAGAACATAACGATAGCCACCGCGAGCCTCAACACTCATTGGACCGCACACATCAGTATGTATGATTTCCAATAAGTTGGTTGCTCGCTCCATTGTTCCTGAGAATGGAGTCTTGGTCATTTTACCCATGAGGCATGGTTCGCACGTGTCAAATGATTCATAATCAAGAGACTCTAAAAGTCCATCAGCATGGAGCTTCTTCATGCGTTTGACACCTATGTGACCAAGGCGGCAGTGCCACAAGTATGTGGGACTATCACTATCAATCTTACATCTTTTGGTACTTACACTATGAATATGTGTAGCATTACGCTCGAGATTCATAAAGAATAAACCATTCACCATCGGAGCATGACCATAAAACATATCTCTCATATAAATAGAACAACCATTATTCTCGGATTTAAATGAGTAGCCATCTCGAATTAAACGAGATCCTGATACAATGTTCATGCTCAAACTTGGCACAAAATAACAATTATTGAGGTTCAAAACTAATCCCGTAGGTAAATGTAGAGGTAGCGTGCCGACGGCGATCACATCGACCTTGGAACCATTCCCGACGCGCATCGTCACCTCGTCCTTCGCCAGTCTCCGTTTATTCCGCAGCTCCTTTGGTTTTGCCGGCCTTCTTGTCTGCTAAGTATTTGGGGCAGTTCCGCTTCCAGTGACCACTTTCCTTGCAATAAAAACACTCAGTCTCGGGCTTGGGTCCATTCTTTGGCTTCTTCCCGGCAGCTTGCTTGCTGGGCGCGGCAACTACCTTGCCGTCCTTCTTGAAGTTCTTTTTACCCTTGCCCTTCTTGAACTTAGTGGTTTTATTGATCATCAACACTTGATGTTCCTTTCTGACTTCTACCTCTGCTGATTTCAGCATAGCAAATACTTCAGGAATGGTCTTTTCCATCCCCTGCATATTGAAGTTCATCACAAAGCTCTTGTAGCTTGGTGGAAGCGACTGGAGGATTCTGTCAATGACCGCATCATCCGGGAGATTAACTCCCAGCTGAGTCAAGCGGTTATGCAACTCAGACATAGTGAGTATGTGCTCACTGACAGAACTGTTTTCCTCCATCTTACAGCTGAAGAATTTGTCGGAGACTTCATATCTCTCGACCCGGGCATGAGCTTGGAAAACCATTTTCAGCTCTTCGAACATCTCATATGCTCCATGTCTCTCAAAACGCTTTTGGAGCCCCGGCTCTAGGCTGTAAAGCATGCCGCACTGAACGAGGGAGTAGTCATCGAAACGTGCCTGCCAAGCGTTCATAACGTCTTGTTCCGCAGGGAGAACGGGTGCGTCACCAAGCGGTGCTTGTAGGACATAATCTTTCTTGGCAGCTATGAGGATGATCCTCAGGTTCCGGACCCAGTCCGTATAGTTGCTGCCATCGTCTTTCAGCTTAGTTTTCTCTAGGAACGCGTTGAAGTTGAGGACTACGTTGGCCATTTGATCTACAATACATATTGCAAAGATTTTAGACTAAGTTCATGATAATTAAGTTCAACTAATCAAATTATTAGTGAACTCCCACTTAGATTAGACATCCCTCTAGTCATCTAAGTATTACATGATCCGAGTTAAACTAGACCGTGTCCGATCATCACGTGAGACGGACTAGTCAACATCGGTGAACATCTTCATGTTGATCGTATCTTCTATACGACTCATGCTCGACCTTTCGGTCTTCTGTGTTCCGAGGCCATGTCTGTACATGCTAGGCTCGTCAAGTCAACCTAAGTGTTTGCATGTGTAAATCTGTCTTACACCCGTTGTATGTGAACGTCTGAATAAAACACCCGATCATCACGTGGTGTTTTGAAACAGCGAACTGTCGCAACGGTGCACAGTTAGGGGGAACACTTCTTGAATTTATTGTGAGGGATCATCTTATTTACTACCGTCGTTCTAAGTAAACAAGATGCAAAACATGATAAACATCACATGCAATCAAATAATAAACGTGACATGATATGGCCAATATCACATAGCTCCTTTGATCTCCATCTTGGGGCTCCATGATCATCTTGTCACCGGCTTGACACCATGATCTCCATCATCATGATCTCCATCATCGTGTCTCCATGAAGTTGCTCGCCAACTATTACTTATACTACTATGGCTAACGCGTTTAGCAATAAAGTAAAGTAATTTACAAGGCGTTTCTTGATGACACGCAGGTCATATAAAAGAATAAAGACAACTCCTATGGCTCCTGCCGGTTGTCATACTCATCGACATGCAAGTCGTGATTCCTATTACAATAGCATGAACATCTCATACATCACATATAGATCATTCATCATTCATCACAACTTTGGCCATATCATATCACAAACCACTTGCTGCAAAAACAAGTTAGACGTCCTCTAATTGTTGTTGCAAGTTTTTACGTGGCTGAATTAGGGTTCTAGCAAGAACGTTTTCTTACCTACGTTAAAGCCACAACGTGATTTGTCAACTTCTATTTACCCTTCATAAGGACCCTGTTCATCGATTCCGCTCCAACTAAAGTAGGAGAGACAGACACCCGCCAGCCACCTTATGCAACTAGTGCATGTTAGTCGGTGGAACCGGTCTCACGTAAGCGTACGTGTAAGGTTGGTCCGGGCCGCTTCATCCCACAATACCGCTGAAGCAAGAAAGGACTAGTAACGACAAGAGAGTTGACAAATCTACGCCCACAACAAATTGTGTTCTACTCGCGCAAGAAGAACTACGCATAGACCTAGCTCATGATGCCACTGTTGGGGAACGTTGCAGAAAACAAAAAATTTCCTACTCGTTTCACCAAGATCATCTAGGAGTTCATCTAGCAACGAGTGATTAGATGCATCTACATACCTTTGTAGATCGCGAGCGGAAGCGTTCAAAAGAACGGTGATGATGTAGTCGTACTCGACGTGATCCAAATCACCGATGACCAGCGCTGAACGGACGGCACCTCCGCGTTCAACACACGTACGGAACAGCCACGTCTCCTCCTTCTTGATCCAGCAAGGGAGGGAGGAGAGGTTGAGGGAGATGGCACCAGCAGCAGCACGACGGCGTGGTGTTGATGGAGCTGCAGTACTCCGGCAGAGCTTCGCTAAGCACTATGGAGGTGGAGGAGGTGTTGGGGAGGGAGAAGGAGGCAACCAAAGGCCAAGGTGTTCAGGTATGAAATCCCTCCTCTCCCCCACTATATATAGGAGGGCCAAGGGGGGGTGGCCGGCCCTAGGAGATCCAATCTCCTAGGGGGTGCGGCGGCCAAGGGGGGTTTCCCTCCCCCCCAAGGCACCTAGGAGGTGCCTTCCCCTCCTAGGACTCTTTCCCCCATAAACCCTAGGCGCATGGGCCTATGTGGGGCTGGTGCCCTTGGCCCATTAGGCCAAGGCACACCCCCTACAGCCCATGTGGCCCCCCCCGGGACAGGTGGACCCACCCGGTGGACCCCGGGACCCTTCCGGTGGTCCCGGTACAATACCGATAACCCCGAAACTTGTCCCGATGCCTGAAACAGGACTTCCCATATATAAATCTTTACCTCCGGACCATTCCGGAACTCCTCGTGACGTCCGGGATCTCATCCGGGACTCCGAACAACATTCGGGTTACTGCATATACATATCCCTACAACCCTAGCGTAACTGAACCTTAAGTGTGTAGACCCTACGGGTTCGGGAGACAAGCAGACATGACCGAGACGACTCTCCGGTCAATAACCAACAGCGGGATCTGGATACCCATGTTGGCTCCCACATGCTCCACGATGATCTCATCGGATGAACCACGATGTCGAGGATTCTATCAACCCCGTACGCTATTCCCTTTGTCTATCGATATGTTACTTGCCCGAGATTCGATCGTCGGTATCCCAATACCTCGTTCAATCTCGTTACCGGCAAGTCACTTTACTCGTACCGTAATGCATGATCCCGTGACCAGACACTTGGTCACTCTGAGTTCATTATGATGATGCATTACCGAGTGGGCCCAGTGATACCTCTCCGTCATACGGAGTGACAAATCCCAGTCTTGATCCATGTCACCCAACAGACACTTTCGGAGATACCCGTAGTCTACCTTTATAGTCACCCAGTTACGTTGTGACGTTTGGCATACCCAAAGCACTCCTACGGTATCCGGGAGTTACACGATCTCATGGTCTAAGGAAAAGATACTTTGACATTGCAAAACTCTAGCAAATGAACTATACGATCTTGTGCTATGTTTAGGATTGGGTCTTGTCCATCACATCATTCTCCCAATGATGTGATCTCGTTATCAATGACATCCAGTGTCCATAGTCAGGAAACCATGACTATCTGTTGATCAACGAGCTAGTCAACTAGAGGCTCACTAGGGACATGTTGGTGTCTGTTATTCACACATGTATTACGATTTCCGGATAACACAATTATAGCATGAATAAAGACAATTATCATGAACAAGGAAATATAATAATAATGCTTTTATTATTGCCTCTAGGGCATATTTCCAACAGTAGAGCCTCAAGAGAAGGCCGCCTTTGTGAGCCGCCGGTCCTCGTCGCACCTGCGGGGGGTTCGGGGGCTCTAGAGCCCCCTGTGGCCCTTGCTGCTGCGACGGCACCAGTCCAGGCGCCGCTGCCACCTCCTCCCCAGGCCCTCGCGTTGGCGGACTACGGCCCCGTCACTAGGCCCGGTGCTCTGGAGGAAGCCTACACCATGCTGGAGCAGCTCCGGACCGACATTAAGGGTGCCGACAGGTGCATGGTGACATGGAGGATGTGGCAGATCTCGGGGTGGTTCCAAGTCAACGCGTCTGTCAGGGCAGCCTGGGGCCGGGCCGAGGCTGCTGCCACGGAGGGCAGCAAGGAGGCCACGATGGCTCACGACGTGGCGCTGGCTAACGCAGTGTCCGCCGAGGAGCGTTGCAACATGACAGAAGCCGGGCTGAAGGCCCTCCGCGAGGAGCAAGCTCGGCTCCAAGAATGGGAGGAGGAGCTTAAAGCCTGGGAGGATGCACTCGCTGACCGCGACGCCGAGCTGGCCCAGGCGGCCAAGGACAAAGCTGCAGAGCAGGGCCGCCCGGGCAAGCTGAAGGAGGATGTGGACAGGGCCTAGGCGTCCCATGCCAAGCTTGTCTCTAAGGAGAAGGCCCGGCTAGAAGCCAGGGAGAAGACCCTCGCCGCCGCCGAGAAGGCGGCAGCCGCGGGGCGCGAAGCCTTCGTCTCCCTCGAGCTAAGGTCTCGCATGGCGTTGCATTCCCTTTACAGGGACAGGTACGAGGAGCCGCTGGCGTCTCCAGAGGATGGCCTTTTTGGGCTTCGCCCCAAGCTTGTCCAAGCGCTTGAAGGTGTCGCCGCTGGAGTGGACTCCATGGTGGAGGGGGAGTGCCACGCGCTCTTCACCGCGGCCGCGATGTGTGTCTTCAGCCACCTCCATTGGGGCGTCTGAGTCGCGATGCTCGGGGGCCCCCCTTGACGTTCGAATGGCCCTCATGAAGGAAACGTGAGTAGCCTCTGAATTAACTTGGAGTCCCCATACCTTTCCTTGCCAGCTTTTTCCTGGGAGGGTCGCGAGAAAACCAAGTGTGAAGGACCTGGTGACGTGGCGTGCGCCGGGCGTGACCTGGGCACAACCCCAGTGCCCAGCCCCCACGCGCGGCCCTCCCATGGGGAAAACAGTGCGGTGAGGCTGGGCAGCGAGCCTATTGGCCCTCCTGAGGTTATTACAACCATTAAGGTGCCCTCAAGTGTTTATTCACCAGCGCGGAGCATGGTGCTTGCACTCTTGCATGGGCATAGCCGCTCCTCGACCATGTCGTCCGCTAGTGCGGAGCATGGGGCTTCCACTGGTGCGTGGGTGGGAGCTCCCTCGGGGGGTAGACTCCGGGGCATGCACAACCCCGCCCTAACACGTGGCTAGCATGGCAAGACTGGAGGAGGTGTATATGGGCACCCGTGAGCCAGCGCGGGACTCACGAGGCCCTACCTCAAGGCGGGTTGTGCCTGAATTTTTGGTTCAGAACATGTGTAAGGGTCGTGCGAGATGTTTAGGTGGCCTCTGTCGAGTGAATCTCCAGAGGAAATCACATGACAAGGCCAAACAACAATGACCCAAGGAGGTGATGTGAACGGGGCGGGCTCGCCAGACATAGCTCACCCATTGGGTTTATCGACGTTGTAGGGACTGACCCGAGCACATACGCCTTGCCCAGTCTTCTCATGCAACAATCCTAAAGAAAGACAACCGCACGCGGTTCCCATAGCGGCGAAGCACCGGGTCACGCGCACTGACTCATCCACTCTCGATTAGCTCATGCGAGAACAAGGCACCAAGGACCACGGGAGGTGACGTACACGGGAGCTGGCCCGCGAGACAGAGCTCAGACACTTGGGTATGGTGACGCTGCAGGGACAGACCCGAGCACAGATGTCGTGCCAGTCCTTACTCATGAGGCGGTCGCGGACGGGTTTGTGAGGGCGCACAACATTCATGGTGGCAAAGCACCGGACATTCAGGTGATAATATAAAAGCAAACTCATGAAAGGGTGAGGCTATTTCTGGTGCCAGGGCGATGCCGCACTTCGATGAGTGGGGGCTGCTCCCTGAAGGCCACATTGGGCCTTGCGACAACCCCCTCCTGGTGGCACCTGGAACCAGGGGCCCTGAGGATGAAGCTCCCAGCGCGGTCGTGGAGGAACTTGCCGGGGCGCCTGCCCCACAACAATCCGCCCCCGCGGCTCCGATCGGCGAGGGAGATGTCCGTCCCCAGGGCACACCTACCACACCGAGCACGAGGGGCCTCGCACCAAGTTCTAGCAGGTTGACTTCTAGCCTCTGCACTCCCTGGAAGAGGGGGAAGCACGATAGCTACAGAGGCTCGGCCCCATGAGCCTCGAAGAAGAGGAAGTGGATCACCATGGATGAGTAAGCCTTTCGCTTTTCCTAACCTCTGCTTGTCGAGTCCTCCTAAGCCTCCGTTTCATAGGTCCCAACTAGACTAAGAGGTGAAGGAGCCCCCGTTGCCATCCTCCGGAGTGTCAGAGTATCCCTAACTCGAGCCTGCATATTTTGAAGGGGTTGTGGTTCTCTTGAGGTGTCTACTGGTGGTCCACGACCCCGAGGCCCCGAGGCGGGCCTCCGACGAGGGCGGCGTAGAGCTTACATGGGTGGTGCCGCCGCTCATCCCTATGCCGCCTGGCGACCCCTGGGGCTGCCACAAGCCGAAGAGCGGCCTGATGTCGATCTAGTGCGGGGCCACACCTCAAGCCATGAGGGTGGGCACCGAGTCAACTGGCCCTAAGCTGTCGTCCGATGTTGCTGGATCTTTCGGTGCCCCTGCCCCAGCCAGGGGCGCGGATCAGATCCCTGGCCGGGCATTGGAGCTTGCACGCATTTGGGGTGCCATCCGGCTCGGCCTCCTTCAGGGCGCGAGGGGCACGTTGGGCCGGCTTGAGGTGGAGCTTGAGGCCGAAGATCAGCGCTTGGAGCGGGAGTGGCGCCAGCTCGAAGTGGCCATGAACTTCAGCCACCTCCAACATGAAGCCACTCGCGCGAAGGACGGGGCATCTACCACAACAGCCAAAGAGGCCCGTGACCGTGCCTTCAGGAAGCCGAGGCCGCGGACCAGCGGTGTGAGGCCGCCGAGAGGCGCGAGCAGGTGCTCTTGGCCTCCATCGCGTCTCTGGAGCGGCAAGGCCGAGATCATGGTGTCACCGCCCTTGCCCCAACGAGTGGGCCTTCGAGCCGCGAGTAGGAGCTTCGCGCTCTGGGGGAGGTGTTGGAGCTGGTGGCGTCAGAGCAGGAGCTGGAGCGCGATCGGCTGGAGGCGATGGAGCGCTAGGTAATGAACACGGAGGCCGCTCTGGCCTCTCACGAGGAGACTGCCCAGGAGGAGGCCAAGGAGAGGGTCGAGGGGGTCCGCCGTGCCCCTCCCAGGACTACCGCGTGAGATTGAAGCTTCAAGAGTCCCGCTTCTGCAAATGGCGCGACGAGCAGAAGGGCGAGGCCGACGATCTCAAAAAGAAGTTAGGCGAAGCAGAGCTACGCGAGGAAGCCGTGTTGGACACCCAGGCTGCAGCTAAAACGGAGTTTTCCTCTCCTTACGAGCAGGTGGCGGATGTCACCTCCCTCGTGGAGCGGGCATCAGATGTGGGGAACCGAGCCCGGGGACTACATCACACGCGGTCCCAGATGTTCCAAGCCCTTGAGCAGAGGCCCTGTTGGGCCCTGAGCGGCATCTGCGCCGAGGACGTCTCCAGCCCGCTCGTTGCTGACGACGCTGGCTACCTCGGCTTCTTCACTAGGGGCATGGAATTCCTTGAAGGTGGGGCTGAGAAGATGTGCCAACTCGTCGAAGAGAAGAGTCGCGATCTTCTTGTCTGTGTGTCCTGGCGCGTCTTTAGCCATCTTCTTCACTTTGACCCCGACTTCGACCTCAAGGCTGTGATAGCTTCCGTGCCTGTGGAAATTAGGGGCACCCTGGAAGGACGAGTGGAGGACCACGTGGACGACCTGATCATGGAGTTCACTTCTACAGGTGGCGAAGGCCAGCCCGAGGCTGATGGTGGTAGCAACGATGGCGACAACGACGACGATGATAGTAGCGATGATGACCGCATGTCTCCCTAGGTTGTCTTTTTCCTATCTCCTACCAAGGTTTTGAACATGACCCCGTGGGGATGTAAGAGTATTTTGGGAAAGACCCCTTTGCGATGCATGTATGAATCGACAATATACTCCCTTAAGCCGCCTTTACCCTGTTCACTGTGCGTCTGCGACTCCTGAGTAGGGGTAGCTTGATTATGTTACATCGGGCCATGACGCCCGGACAGGACCACGAGACCGGTGCTCATCAAGGATCCTGGGCAAGCTTCGCCTGCTAGCCCCATTCGCGGAGCAGTAGAATGGTCGTGCTCGGGATGACTTAGATGTGGGCACTGGTCTAACCCCATTCGCAGAGCAATCAGTCGGCGGGCGAGCAAGCAGACATGGATACCCACTACTAGGAAATACCTTATAGCTAGATGCTTAGCAGTAGCGAGGGGTAAGAGCCCCATGCTTCTACTACTTAGAAGTAGCGCGGGTAAAATAATGCGCTACTACTAGAGAATAGCAGTAACGTGGGCCTACATTTCCCACGCTACTAGTAAATGATCATCACAGTGCCCCAGAACGAACCATAGTAGCAGCGCGGGTTTAAAATCCGCGCTACTACTAAGTTGATAGTAATAACACGGGTATACCACCCCTCGCTACTATTATGGATAGACAGGGTCAACCGGTTACAGCGCGGCACCTTTGCCCCGCGCTACAACTAATCAACATGCCCCAGTCCCTCTCATTCTCACACCCCACCAAATCTTTCCTCCGCCCCCGCTCCTCCCAATCCCGCCGCCGCCGATGCCTCCTCCGCCCCAAAACGACGGCCATACGGAGACCCATGGATAAATATTTCTTCGAGCTATTCCACCCGCGTCCTCCTCTGCCTCTCCGCACCTCTCACCGCTTCGCGCCCCCTCCTCCTCCTCCCTCCTCCCCCCACTCGCGGTCGCCTCTCCCGATAGATCTGGTGCCAGGGTTCCGGCGCCGGCGAACGGGGGAGCGGAGACATTCCGGGAGGGAGGGGTCGACGTGTGCCTGGTGGGCGGAGGGGAGGATGGGGAATCTGCGTGCCGACCTCGACGAGCAGATCGAGCAGCTCCTGCTGTGCAAGCCCCTCGTCGAGCCCGAGGTGCCCCTCGTGTCTCCTCCTCCAGGCTGTTTTGAGTCCTAGGTGCTTGATATGTGTGTTTCTGGGGCAGGTCAGGGTGGATTCCGGCGGATATACGGCCGACAGGCTGGATGCATTAGCTGTCGGCCTTCTCTTAATTGAAAAGAACGAACCTTTGGTGCTGTACTAGGTTGCTATCGATTGAATGTCTGAGCTGGTGCATTCATTCTATGCGTGAATTGTTTTGTTTGCTACTGATTTCCATGTACTGTACTAGAGTATTCTGAATGATTGCTGGCATAATTGTGTGCACTGTTTGTAGGAATTCTTGTAAGGTAGCATAAGAGGCATGCATGAGGGAGAGGTTCTTATAGCTATTGATATAGTTGGTCTTGACCTGCATTTTGGACCCTGACCAATTGGACCAAAATGCGTACTAATTTTAGGTTATTCTCGGTGCGTAGAAGAATTTGCTATCAGGTTGCTTGGTAATGACTTATCATCACCTTATAAACATTTCTTTTGCGTTTAATCCCGCCACTAATGCCTCCTTGACCGCCGATGTCTCGTCACGGCCGTGCTTATGCGTAGGCGCCGCCAGCGCCGCATGCAAGTTAGCCTGTCAGCAGCAAGGGCAACCTGCCCACGCTCTCTCCACTGGGAATTTAATCTTGCTATACTGAAGTCCAACT
Organism: Triticum dicoccoides; assembly: GCF_002162155.2. NCBI lineage: Eukaryota > Viridiplantae > Streptophyta > Magnoliopsida > Poales > Poaceae > Triticum > Triticum dicoccoides. The sequence continues at coordinate 246,933,289 of NC_041390.1, read as the reverse complement.
CTTTGATTATGCCTTTTCAGTGTAGATTCTTTCATGTTAACTAGTTGGAGTAAGTTCTAATTAGGTCACAGATTTTGTACTAAATAAAAAGTGTTGTTTAGAGACAGTGATGGTTAAGGGAAAAATCATTTATTTTACATTTTATACCACAAGTACTTAGCGTGCATTTTCTACTCTGAGATTAATTACACAAGCTACATCATAATACAATGGAAGGTGTTTTTCTATCCAATAGGTTGTAGCTAGTAAGCATAGAGTAAAATAACAGCTGAAGATTTTCTTATGCAATTTAGGAGTGGAAAGAAACAAATAGCTGATTTGCAGTGATTAATTCACTACTTCAGAGTTAATTAGTGTTTCGGTATAGTTTCTTTTGTTATGAAGTAGCTTATATATAATTGAAGTGATTATGCTTTTATGGATGGATGCTCGTAGGTTTTAAAGGACTGAAATTCTGTCAATGTATACCACTAAAATCTTCTAAATGAATATTACTTCATTTCTTGTAACTGAATATTTCTTCAGCTTTGGGGTATAATTTTTCTGCAATGAGCAGATTTAGACGGCACTTAGAAGGCGCCACTGGGTTCTACAAGAGCGAGATGGGCGGTTCGTCCGAGCCCGAGTCGCATGGGACATCCGACTGCCCGCGCGGGGGAGGGGGGTCCAGCAGCAAGTGCACCCGCGCTGCCGAGGTGCACAACCTCTCCGAGAGGGTGGTGGCCCGGTTCCCCGTCGTCAACCATTTTCCCCTGAGTTTCACACCGCTTTTCTGCTCTTCTCGCCCTATTTTCTTGGCTGATCATTGCTTGCTTGCTTGCTTGATTGGGGTGAAGCGGCGGAGGAGCAGGATTAACGAGAAGATGAAGGCATTGCAGATCCTGATACCCAATTCCAACAAGGTCGGCACCACAAAACCATCTACTGTACCACTTTGTTTTTCTTTGTCCTTGAATTCGGGGCTATTGAGTTTGGTAGTGCTTGTGTGGTTACAGACTGACAAGGCATCCATGCTTGACGAGGCCATACTCATTGAGTATCTGAAGCAACTGCGGCTCCAAGTACATGTCAGTAAATGCATGTCTCAATGGCTGGTTGATGTAGAGACTAACTTGCTAGTGCATTTATTTTAACTGATGGTCCAAACTGCAAACATTGATGCAAAAGTTTTAATGTGGGTGTTTTCTTTATTGATTCTTTATCCTATCCATAGTGAAGTAAAGCCGGGAAATTTTCCACACAGCAAAGCAGTGGCTACTTTCTGTTCTGTCCAGTGTTTTCTAGCCATATCTTATAGAACTTTTGATTTCCTTTGATTCACAATGGGATTTATAATGCTGATCAAAATGTTGATATGTTAGGACTAGTTTCCTAGTGCAAATGCAATTCGGCAAATCCACTATAACTCACACAAATTGCCCTATTTTAAGTGTAACTGTAAGTGGTTTTCACTGCAATTTGTCAACGAAAATTATAGTTTCTTTTAGTGTGAACAGTTTTTACTATAAATCTTCTACTAATTTACTGTGAATCTGCTTCTAATGCAATGTATCTCTATTTCTAATGAACTGTAAATCTACTGCAAAATCATTGTAAAAACTCACTATAATTCCACTAGGTAAAGGGTGTTCTTTATCATGCTTTTCATGTCTATGTTCATCCAACAACCCATACTCTTTTTCTATTCTGGTTTCTTATTTTTCTTGCAAAGGTACAGTAACTTCCCCTCTCTTTTCGTGCAAATGATAAGAAGTTGAGGGGACCTGTTTCTCACAGGAGGGAGTAGGTTGAGACCTCACTATCTACTTCAACCAAAAGATTTGAAGAGTTGCAAAAGGTAATTTTGGAGCAAATTTCAGTGCATATTCTCATTGTATCAGAATTTTACTACCAATCTCTTGTATCATCTGAGCTTATGCTTCCTCTCCATTTATTCACTATATCTATATGCCTTGCTGATGCTCATTTCCATTGCTGCAGGATAATGAGATGTTGAAGAGGCAGAGTGAATCCATGACACTGCAGTGCAGTTGCACCGTTCCGTTGAATATTACTCAGGAATAAGGACATTTCACTAGCAGATTATCTCTATTTTTCCTTTTCATTTTTCTTTATTATTGGAGTGAGAACAGGTAGAATGAGGAAGTGTGTGATAGTAGACACGACAACTATGTGATGGTAGAATAAGAATAAGGACATTTCCATCGCTATTGTGTTTTCGGAATTGTATGCATAAAATGGAATTGATTGATTTTTTTAATTTCTAATTAGCTACTAGTAGCGTGGGGGTATTATAGAAGTGATACTACTATTCCATTAGTAGTAGCGTGGGGGTGGAATACTAGTAGCGTGGGGCACTAGCGCTACTGGTACGTCTATTTAGCAGTAGCGTGGGGTAAAACAAGCGCTACTTCTAAAAATTAGCTGTAGCGCCGTAGCAGTAGCGCGGGTACCTCCACTACTGCTAGTCCAAAAGCCAACGCTACTGCTAAGGTTGTTTCTAGTACCTTAAGAGAAAACTCATGAAATGGAAAATGCTGCAGAAAAAATCTCATTCCCTTGCGACTAAAGAAGCAAGAACTTCATATTTCATTCCAAAAAGTGGTAGATTGGTTACAAGAGAAAGCAAAGAACAGTCGTGTCCGGCACCTAAGCTAGTCTTCCCACCAACACGTAGCATGGGGCCTCCACGTGGGCGTGGGCATAGTCGTTGTTTGACCGTATCGTCCGCCAGCGCGGTGCATGGGGCTTCCACTTGGGTGTGGGCATAGTCGTTGTTTGACCGTGTCGTCCGCCAACGCGAAGCACGGGGCGTCCACTTGGGCATGGGTGGGAGCCCCCGTGAGGCTAAGGGGCGGCGCACAGGGAGACTTCGGGGCGTGTACAACCCTACTCATTATTACGTGAGAGTGTCACGGTTAAAGCTTGAAGGGGTGCAGGGCACTCCCTGCCTTCTGGATGGGGACCCCGCCCCTCGCCTGCAGGCACGCGCCGGCATGCCTGGTGGCACAAGCCATCCTGGACGGCCCCCAACGTGGGTGAGAACCCATGGGCGTCCTCTCCTAAGAGGGCCTGCTCCAGTGTGGGGTCTCCGATCTCGCGGCCGGCGGCGGGTGGCCACACGGGCCACCGCTCGCCTAGCTATCTCCCACTGCAAGCTTCCAGACTCCACCTGAGTCTTTTGATTTCGGGGTGGGGGCGGGGGGCGGGCGTCAGGTTGTGATGACCCGAGAGGCTCCAAGCCCCAGCGAGCATCCTGGGCCTAGTGGGGCTCTCGAGCCCCCGGAGACCCTTGAGGTCCCACCTCACGTCGGGGCGCCGCCACGCGCCTGGCATGCGCTTTGTCCGGCTGCCGCTTCGCGAGTGTGTTATCGAAGCATGGTTCACCTGCGTTTCAAGGTTAGCACAATACATTATGAAAATATTGGTTGTATCAGGGGGTACAACCGGGGCACAACTCTGGGTTGCGAGGGACCCTTGGGCCTCGTGAGGCCTTGAAGACCTCGAGGACCAGGCCGGCGGGGGCCTGCCTTCCGTCAGTCCCGTGGCACTTTCGTCTTGTCGATCGCCACTGCCACCAACGGGTCACGATGGCCACGAGGTAGCCTGCCGTAGTGCCTCCC
>NC_041390.1:246923728-246929180 GCF_002162155.2 Triticum dicoccoides | reverse complement strand
CTAGCCTGGGTGAAGCCTGGGAAAGCACCTCCTAGGCTGTAATGGGAATCCTGTTCACCCTCTGTAGGATCGAAATTATGTCTAGAGGGGGGGTGATTAGACAACTTGACCAAATAAAAATCTATCATTTTCCCAATTTTAAGTCTTAGCAGATTTTAGCAACTTATCACAAGTCAAGCAATCAACCTACACATGCAAATCTAAGAATATAGCAGCGGAATGTAAATCATTGCATATGAAGGTAAAGGGGAGGAGTTTGGAGGGAGCAAACGCAATGTAGACATGGATATTTTTGGCGTGGTTCTGATAGGTGGTTCTATCATACATCCACGTTGATGGAGACTTCAACCCACGAAGGGTAATGGTTCCGTGAGTCCACGGAGGGCTCCACCCATGAAGGGTCCATGAAGAAGCAACCTTGTCTATCCCACCATGGCCATCGCCCATGAAGGACTTGCCTCACTTGGGTAGATCTTCATGAAGTAGGCGATCTCCTTGTCCTTCCAAACTCCTTGGTTCAACTCCACAATCTTGTTGGAGGCTCCCAAGTGACACCTAACCAATCTAGGAGACACCACTCTCCAAAAGGTAATATATGGTGTGTTCATGATGAACTCCTTGCTCTTGTGCTTCAAATGATAGTCTCCCAACACTCAACTCTCTCTCACAGATTTGGATTTTTTGAAAAGATGATTTGAGTGGAAAGCAACTTGGGGAAGGCTAGATATCAAGATTCTTGTGGTTGGATTGGAATATCTTGGTCTCTACACATGAGTAGGTGGTTCTCTCTCAAAAAATGAATGGTGGAAGTGTAAGCATGTTTTGATAGCTCTCTCCACGAATGGAGAATGGGTGGAGGGGTATATATAGCCTCCACAAAAAATCTAACTATTACACACAATTTACCGAACTCGGTGGGACCAAATAGCTAAACTCGGTCAGACCGATTTAGTTCAGTGAACGTTAGGATTTTTGGTGGGACCAACATGTCAACTCGGTGGGACTGATTTCATTAGGGTTAGGGCATAATGTAATCTCGATGAGACCAATATCTGTAATAGGCAAACAGAGAGTTGGTCAGGCAAACTCGATGGGACCGATTGCTCATTTCTGTGAGACAGATGTTACGAAAAGGAAACAGAGAGTTTGCAATCCCATCTCGGTGAGACCGAGATCCCTATCGGTGAGACCGAACTGATTAGGGTTATTGGCTATGGCTATGTCAAATGAACTCGGTGACGCCGGATAGATCAAATCAGTGGGGCCGAGTTTGACTTTTAGTTTGGGACATATGTGGATATGAGAAAGTGGTTGAGGGCTTTTGGAGCATATCACTAAGAATTTTGAGCAAGCAAGCCATTAAGCAACACCTCATCCCCTTTTAATAGCACTGGCTTTTTCTATGGACTCAATGTGATCTTGGATCACTAAAATGAAAAGATAGAGTCTTGAGCTTGAGCCAATATATGTTCTTAGCATTTTGAGAGGCCACATCTCTAGTCCATGCCATGCCAATCATTGAACTTTATGAAATGATCATCTTGAAAGAGTATTAGTTCAATGAGCTATATCTTATTAAGAATTACCAAAACCACCCAGGGATTAGTTGCACTTTGAATCTCCCTTTTTGGTAATTGATGACAACATATAGATCAAATCTTCGACAAAAGGTAAAAAGAGTGAAATATATTGTCGCTTTGAGAAGTATGTGATAAACAAGAGCTCCCCCTAAATTTGTGCAGTATTTAAATTTTTTTTGAATGAAATGCACAATCGATTAGGATCATGAGCTACTCTTCCATGTCACATACATCTTGGTGGGCGCTCAAAATGATAGAATATGAAATATACACTCATCAACAAGGCAAAGTGAATGATCATGTATGAGAGATAAATAATGTCATCATTCAAGCACAAGCATTAAAGTGACATGATCAAACACATGACCATACAAGTATCTCACACACATAAACATAGAGTATCATCCATGTAAGCACACAAATAAGTATCAAATAATTAGCAAATAAGAAGCAAATCTCTCTATCAAAGCCTATGATCTATACACTCTCTCCCCCTTTGGCAACAAGTTACCAAAAAGCTCAAAAATGCATAGTTCTATGCGTCTCTCTAGGCTTGATCTTCGGGAGGAAGCGTTGAGAGGACTCCAAGGACGAATGCATCTATGGAAGTTGTTGGAGCTGGAGGAGTTGCAACTGGAGGAGCTACTGATGTTGTGGATGCAGGTGCTGACGTAGTAGCTCTTGTGTCTGTCACAGGCACTGCTGCAGACCTCTATGCCCAAGGCACTCTCTGAAAGGCATCTGTAGTAGCTTTCCCTTTCCTCTCTTCAACTTCTTCCTGGAGCTGATCAACAGTTGTCTGCATCTCTTTCACCTTCAAGTCAAGATCATAGAACTTTTTCTCAATGATCCTCTCTAGGCTCTCTTAATTCTGAGTCAGGGTGGCTAGTCCTTTCTCAACCCTCAAAATTGCTTGAATAAGATATCCAAGTTGATCTTGCTTAGACTTTAGGAAAACTTGTGAAGCCTCTTCAACACTTGGCATCTTTGCTGCCTTCTCATCTTTTGCTTTCTCCCTCTTCTCTTGAGCCTCCACACATGTGGGACGATCAGCATTCATGACAAATGTGTTTTCCTCAAAGTCAGGCCTTAAGGGAAGATGTTCCTTGTCCAACAAGTATGTGTCTGTGTCCATCTTGGAGTTGATGAGCATCTGGATGTGTGGAGCATATGCACATGATCTCTTTTGGTCAGCGGTTGTTCTCTTGATTGTATCAACAATCAAACTCATTACTTTGAACTTCTAGGGCACATCAAACAATTGCAGCAAATTGATGGAGTGGCCTCTGATCATCCTGTGATCTCCTGATTTGGGCAACAAGGTGTGCCTCAAGATGGTGTTAATAGTGGCCAGTCTAGACAATAGATAATACACAGAGCCCATCTTGTGAGTCTCCAAGGCTTTGTCAGGAATCTCCTTATACATGTTGGCCATGGAGTTGTGATATTTCTTTCTCTTGGCATAGACATATATGTCATCCTCATGCTCTGTAGGGGAATTAATCAGCTTGGCCCACTCAGCAACTGTTGATTGGTACCTTGTACCTTCAGACATCCATACAATCCTTCCATGAGGATAGAAATGACTTGTAGAGTAGAATTGTATGATGAGCTCATCATTCCACTTAGTGAGTTTCTGAACCACAAAAGCATCTACTCCACACAACCTGAAACTTTCATGCACTCCTGGGAAGTGGTCTTCATTGTTGTTGATGTACTTCCAGTCTTCCCACTTCATGTCACATACTATGGGTTTCTTGACCAACAGAATAGTCTCATAGAAGTCTTGCTGCTCCTTGGTGGGAAACCTATAATCCATAGCAGTCCTTCTCCTCGTAGCATATGGATTTGATTGTCTCCACAATCTGAGTCCTGCATCCTTTCTAAATTTTATGTTCTCAGCCACTGGATGATTTTCATCATGGTCAAGGATCTTGGCCTTGAGCTTCCCGAGCACTTGGGCTTCAACATCTTCTTCAATCTCAGGCACTAGGGCCTTGTTCTTTTCAGCAGCTGGTATGTTCCTTGTGCTCCTCTTTGGTGCAGTCTTGAGGGTTGGAGCAAAAGCTTTGGGTGTAGTCTTGGGCTTAGAAGGGGCAACCCCAGACTTGATGGCATCCCCCATCAGCTTTTGAGCTTTAGGTGCTGGTATCATTGTAGCGACCCGACCTCAGATGGTCAAGTCTCTGTGCTTCAGTGTCATCCCTGGATCGGTAATGCTGACACACACAGTACTCGAAGGATTTATAACAGAGTAGCAATCACACACTTATTACATCGAATGTCTCCGAAGAGAACTTATTGCACGAATATGGCTTAAGGCCATCTAATGCGATAACAGCGGAAGGCTTGGAAGATAAAGTGAGTCCATCAACTCCAACGGCATAGCTGAGCTGCACGGCAACGACCTAACGAACCTTACTCCTCATCTGAAAAGTCTGCAACATAATACATTGCAGCCCGAAAACGGGTTAGCACATGGAATATGCTGGCAATATAACACAGTAGAGCAGAAACAGAATAATGATACCACTACATGCATATATGGCTGGTGGACAGTTGTATGGTGTTTGAGAAACGGATGACCGAGACACAGTCTTTCAGAAACGTTAACTCTCTACTCCGGGTAGACCATACCAAACCTACCAAAAACCCACTACCTGCTGATCTACCTCTTCAAGAGCTTCACGTAACTTACTCAACTATGCTAGAGCCCATAATAGCTTGTGGCTGCACAAGGAAGTTTCCAGCATGAATCATCTCAGTTCCCTTTTAGCCTGGGTGGTGGTCCATAGGAAGATCACATGCGTACCCCGGGATTTCCAAAAAAATACAGACAACACTGGGTTCCCTAGGTGCCTCAATCCACCCAGTTGTTTGATTAAGTTGCCACCTTAAGTTGAACCATTAATTAACAATCTCACATCTGTCATGAATTTCACTCAAACCCAAACCACATCTACGAGCATAGCATAGCAATATAAGCAATAAGTAGAAGTAACTCCCAAGGGTTTGAATGTAACAGGGCAATAGGTTCTACCTCAACAACTACTTCCCAACCCACAAGTTAATGACATCCTAATCATGAAATGTTTGAGGATTGGAACTAATGCATAAAAACTGGGTAATAATGGGATATGATCAAAGTGTTACTTGCCTTGCTGACGAATCGCGAATCCTAGAGACTCGTAGTAACACGCTTCGCACTCCGGGAATTCTATCGCAAGCAAACAATAACATACATAAGTAACAAGCAACGATGCACGAACAAAACTCAAATAAGAGAGGTTGACCAGAAAGTTCAATTTAAGAACTCCGGTACGCAAAAAGAATCAAATCAAACGGAGCAACAAAAGTCAAACGGCGAAAGAAGGAAGCTTCGTTTACTAATTTGAAACTAAGCCAAATTTTACAGTAACAAAAACTTGTTTGAGTTGATTAAACGGAAAGAGGGTTTTGAGACGAAACTCCAGGCGCTTGAATCGCCTGATTCCGATAAACGAGCGAGAAGAAAAACAGAAATTAAGATCGGATCCGAAATCGCGATCAGAAAAATCGCGGAATAAAACCGAGAAAAAGAAAAACGACGAACAGATTAACGAACGAACGTTTGTTATCTGGATCTAAACGAAGAACGCTTTTGTTAAAACGAACGAACGAGCGAACGCTCGCTAAATAAATAAACCGGAGAAAACCCGATCTATTTAGAAAAAAACAAAAACTAGGGTTTCTAAAAAAACCCGAACGGTTTTTCTTTAGAAAACCGGGGCGGTGCGGAGGCTACCTTGGATCGGCTCCGGCGGGGCTCCGATGGGGCGGCGTGGGGTGGCGGGGCTGCGGCAGCGGCGGCGGGAGGCGGCGGGGGCTGCGGT
>NC_041390.1:246915483-246923513 GCF_002162155.2 Triticum dicoccoides | reverse complement strand
GGCGGCGCGCGCGCGGGAGGCGGTGTCGGCTCGGGCCGGCCTGGCTTGGCTGGGCCTTCGGCCCAGTCGGGCGTGAGATATTTTTTTTAAGAATTCCGCCGACAGAAGAAAAATCCTAGAAAAATAAGTAAAAATCTAAAAATGCCAAAACAAATTTTCACCGTTTAAATAAAATATTTAGGACAAGTTGAACATTTTCTTGGCCCTAAAATGCAATTTTGAAAACGTGCAATTTTTCTAATGCAAATAAAATCCGAATAAAACCAAATAAAATCCAATAAATGATTTTAATATTTTTCCTCCAATATTCCAATTATTTTGGAGAAGTCATATTATCTCCACTCATTTGATTAATATGAAATATTTCGGAGAGAAAAAATATTAAAATCAAAATCCTCGTTTCATTATTTGATAAAAATCAAATATGAAAACAGGAAAATCCCCAACTCTCTCCGTGGGTCCTTGAGTTGCTTAGGATTTCGAGGATTGCGGAAGGGAAATGCAATAAATCATGATATGCATGGATGATCTATGTATAACATTCCAAATTGAAAATTTGGGATGTTACAAACCTACCCCCCTTAAGATGAATCTCGCCCTCGAGATTCGGGTTGGCTAGAAAATAGGTATGGGTGGTCCTTGCGGAGATCATCCTCTCGTTCCCAGGTGGCTTCATCCTCGGTATGGTGGCTCCACTGAACCTTGCAAAACTTGATAACCTTACTGCGGGTGACTCTGCTGGCAAACTCAAGAATCTTAACTGGCTTCTCCTCGTAAGTCAAATCACTGTCCAACTGAATCGCCTCTAGGGGTACTATATCTCTTAATGGTATATCAGCCATCTCGGCATGACACTTCTTCAGTTGTGAAACATGGAACACATCGTGGACTCCTGACAATCCCTCAGGTAACTCCAACTTGTAGGCAACTTCTCCCATCCGTTCCAAAATGCGACACGGTCCTACAAATCTCGGGGCTAACTTTCCTTTAACTCCAAAACGTTTCACTCCTCGCAAGGGCGATACTCGCAGATATGCTCTATCTCCAATTTCGTAGGTTACCTCCTTGCGTTTTGAGTCTGCATAACTCTTTTGCCTGGACTGAGCAATCTTCAGTTGGTCTCGGATCAGTTTTACCTTCTCCTCAGATTCTTTAATCAAGTCTGGTCCAAACAACTGTCGGTCTACTACCTCATCCCACATCAACGGTGTTCTGCACCCGCGTCCATACAGGGCTTCAAACGGTGCCATCTTCAAACTGGCTTGGTAGCTATTGTTGTATGAGAACTCTGCATACAGCAAATTGTCATCCCAACTAGATCCATAATCTAGCGCACAGGATCTCAACATGTCCTCCAAAATTTGATTGACTCTCTCAGTTTGTCCGTCTGTCTGCGGGTGAAACGCAGTACTGAACTCCAATCTCATTCCCAGAGTCTAGTGTAACTGATGCCAAAACTTTGAAGTAAACTGTGTTCCTCGATCCGATACGATGGTCCTCCGGACTCCATGCAGACATACGATCCTGGACATATAGATCTTGGCAAACTTTGCACTTGTATAGGTGGTTTTCACTGGGATGAAGTGAGCTACTTTGGTCAAACGATCAACTACTACCCATATGGAATCATATCCTGCTTTAGTCCTGGGTAATCTGGTAATAAAGTCCATGCCAAGTTTATCCCACTTCCATTCGGGTATCGGCATAGGCTGTAACAGTCCTACTGGCTTCTGATGTTCTGCCTTAACTCTCTGGCACACATCACATACGGCTACATACTCGGCAATATCCTTCTTCATACCTGTCCACCAGAAATGTTCCTTCAGATCCAAATACACCTTGGTGTTTCCGGGATGTATCGAGTATGGTGAGTCATGGGCCTCTTGAGGTATTAACTTCCTGATCTCCTGGTCCTCAAACCATAGGGTATTGTGCTCATCCTCATGAAAACCTTTGGCCTTTCCTTTGCCCATCTTCTCCTTTATCTCGGCAATCTCTTTATCATCTTTCTGAACTTCCCGAATCTTGTCCACCAATGTCGACTGAACCTCCATTGTGGCAATGAACCTTCTAGGTACAATCTCTAATCGAAGTTCCATGATGTCCTTTGCTAATTCCTTCGGCAGTCCTTTACTTTCAAGGATATTAGCATAACTCTTCCGACTCAATGCGTCTGCTACGACATTGGCCTTTCTTGGATGATAGTGTAGCTTCATGTCATAATCCTTTATAATCTCCAACCATCTCCTCTGCCTAAGGTTCAGCTCCTTCTGGGTGAAGATGTACTTCAAACTCTTGTGATCCATGTACACATCACAACGGTTTCCAATAAGGTAATGTCTCCAAGTCTTCAACGCATGCACTACGGCTGCTAGCTCCAAATCATGCGTAGCATAATTCAACTCATGAGGTTTTAGTTGTCGTGAGGCATACGAAACAACTCTTCCGTCCTGCATAAGCACACATCCAAGTCCTAAGCGAGAGGCGTCGCAATACACTTGGAACTCCTTATGTATATCTGGCAGTACTAGCACTGGGGCTGTAGTCAAACGTTTCTTCAACTCCTGGAAACTTGCTTCACAATCTTCTATCCATTTAAACTTGGTATCCTTCCTCAACAGTTCAGTCATTGGTTTTGCAATCTTGGAAAAATTCTCAATGAATCTCCGGTAGTATCCTGCGAGTCCAAGAAAACTGCGGATCTCGCTAACTGAGGTGAGTGCCAACCATTTAGTGACTGACTGAACCTTGCTTGGGTCTACTGCTATACCTTCTCCTGATATAACATGTCCAAGGAATCCGACTTCCTTCAGCCAAAACTCGCATTTGCTAAACTTAGCATACAACTGGTGTTCCCTGAGCTTCTCGAGAACTAAACGCAAATGCTCTTTGTGCTCTCCTTGTTCTTCGAGTATACCATGATATCATCAATAAACACCACAACAAACTTGTCCAAATACTCCATGAACACCTTGTTCATCATGCTCATGAAATAGGCAGGGGCAATAGTCAGTCCAAACAACATGACCGTGTACTCGTATAATCCATATCGCGTTGTGAACGCCGTCTTTGGTATGTCCTTCTCTCGTATCTTCAACTGATGATACCCTGATCGTAAATCGATCTTTGAGAACACTTTAGCTCCTTGCAACTGATCAAACAGATCATTGATCATCGGCAGTGGGTACTTGTTCTTTATCATCACTTCATTCAAGGCTCGATAATCAACAACCATCCTTAGGGATTTATCTTTCTTCTCAACCAAAAGTACTAGGGCTCCCCAAGGTGATGAACTTCTTCGGATGTATCCTTTCTCCAATAACTCCTTGATCTGTTTCTTAATTTCTTCCAGATCATTTGCGGGCATCCGATAGGGTCTCTTGGATATTGGTCCTGTACATGGCAACAGCTCTATCAAAAACTCAATGTCTCTGTCCGGCGGCATGCCTGGTAACTCCTCTGGGAAAACATCCGAGTAATCCTTTACTACCGGCACTTCCTCCTAAACAACTCCCGTAAGGGCATTCACTTGGCTCCTTTTTGGCACATGCCTAGACACATACTTAATCCTTTTTCCCTCCGGGGTGGTGAGATAAATTGACTTACTCGCACAGTCAATGCTTCCTCCATACTTTGACATCCAGTCCATACCCAATATCACATCCATTCCTTGCGACTCCAAGATAATTAGGTCAGACGGAAACACATGTGTGCCAATGGTTAAGGGTATCTGGTCACACCATCGGCTAGCCATATATTCTGCTCCAGGTGAACTCACTAAAAGAGGGGTCCTAAGGGTTTGGGTTGGTAGATTAAACTTATCCACGAATCCCCTTGATATGTATGATTGCGATGCACCAGTATCAAAAAGAACAAGAGCGGTAAATGACTTAACCAAAAACTTACCTATTACCCCGTCCGGCTGCTCTTCAACCTCCTCCACGTTAATGTGGTTCACTTGTCCTTTGTTGAATGGATTGGGCTTCTTCCCAGCGCTTCCATTTCCATTTCCATTCCTTCCTTCGGGGCAATCATTGGCATAGTGCCCTGTCTTCCCGCACTTAAAACAGGTAACCTGACTTAAGTCTCTTTTGGCAGGAGTGGACGGGTTGGAGCGGTTCTGATTGTTGTTAGCTCCATTCCCATTCCCATTCTTAGCACCACTGTGGTTATGTGATCCTCCTCTAGTGTTGTTGTGACCTCCATGGTTATGAACAGGTCCTCCCGAGTTCGGGGTTAGGCGAGGCTTCTGCTGAGCTCCTGAGTTATACTTCCCTTGTCCATACTTTCTCTTGCGGCTCTCAATCTGCTGTTGTTTCCCTTCAATCATAAGAGCCTTATCTACCAACTCCTGGTAGTTGTTGAAGGTTGCTACCATCAACTGCATGCTCATCTCATCATTCAGCCCTTCCATAAACTTCTCTTGCTTCACGGCATCTGTGGCCACATCATCAGGGGCATAGCGTGATAACTTGCTAAACTCATCCACGTACTGAGCCACAGTACGGTTCCCCTGGCGTAGATTGCGAAACTCCCGCTTCTTCATCTGCATAGCTCCAGTTGAGACATGGGCAGTGCGGAAAGCTTGCTGAAACTGGTCCCAAGTGACATTGGCTACAGGAAAAGTGGCTGTGTAATTCTCCCACCATGAGGCTGCTGGTCCATCCAATTGATGTGCGGTAAAGCGCACCCTCTCAGCATCTGTGCAACCTGCGGTGGTCAACTCCCTTCCAATATGGCGTAGCCAATCATCAGCAACTATAGGCTCGGTGCTACTGGAAAATACCGGCGGCTGTAACCTTAGGAAACGGGCTAGGTTGTCCACTGGCGATGGGTTGTTGTTGTTGTTGTTGTTGTTGCCCTGGTTCTGAACTAGCAATTGCATCAAGGCATTCTGCTGCTGGATCAACTGGGTGAGCTCCGGCGGGAAGGCAAAACCGGTGTCACGTCTCGGAGGCATCAGATGGGTTTAGATGGAAGAGATTTAGAATAGAAAAGGGGTCTAATGAGAAGGCACTACCCATATGCACATGAGACAAACACAATCATTTCACTCAATCAATCAAGCAAGGGCATACAAACGGTCTAGAACTATCGCAAAAGTGCTCACTACTACTATATACATGGGGGAAATACTACTAATAGTTGGTGGTCATCTAGAAATTTTGATCGGTGGAAGACTCCATGATGTCTGCTCCAGCTTCATCTTCAAAGTCATCATCACTAGGATCGGAATCGGTGTCGTCGATGATGATTAGTCCTCGGGGCGTATTTCCTTGGGTTCTTCTTCTTCTTCTTCTATTGGTGCTGGTCCTCCCATGAATTCTCCGATCTTCTTGACTAGGTCGTCATTCTTCTCCAGTAGGATCTTGATTTCCTCCTCATATCCATCGCGGGTAAACTTGAGTTCTTCCTCCAGCTCGATGATCCTAGTCTTCGCCTCCTTCAAATCCATCATGTCCGCACACATCTGGTTCTCCTAACGTCGGATGTGCTGGTTTAACTCCTGGATGAAAGCTGCAATGGATCTATCCTTCTTAGTGCTGATTACTTCCCATTGCTCATCTCGGTGCCCACATATTTGGTAGATAGTGTCTTGGAGATCCCTGTTGTAAACTTCTCCAATGCGTCCCATGGTGATGTGGGCTGCCATACTCTTTCCTAAACTCCAGGTTGGTGCATCGAAGGAAAATTCTATGGGTTTAGAGGTTGGCGAGAACTTCCTTCCTAGAACTTGTACTTGAATCATACAACGCTCTTCTTCTGGTAAAGTGGCGTTGTACATCCCGGTGAAGCTTGGTATTCCAATGTTCAGGTACCTAGTGACTTCCTTCAAGTGGCGTCCAAAAGGTGTGTCTTCATCCGGTTGTGCAAACTTGTTCTTCATCTTTGCCATCCTAAAGAGTAGAAAATGGAGAGGAGTCAGAAATGAGAAGAGAAGTGTGACCTAGGGTTTATCTTAGTGGTCGTGTCCTACACTCAGCGTGTGCTCTGATACCATCTTGTAGCGACCCGACCTCAGATGGTCAAGTCTCTGTGCTTCAGTGTCATCCCTGGATCGGTAATGCTGACACACACAGTACTCGAAGGATTTATAACAGAGTAGCAATCACACACTTATTACATCGAATGTCTCTGAAGAGAACTTATTACACGAATATGGCTTAAGGCCATCTAATGCGATAACAGCGGAAGGCTTGGAAGATAAAGTGAGTCCATCAACTCCAACGGCATAGCTGAGCTGCACGGCAACGACCTATCGAACCTTACTCCTCGTCTGAAAAGTCTGCAACATAATACGTTGCAGCCCGAAAACGGGTTAGCACATGGAATATGCTGGCAATATAACACAGTAGAGCAGAAACAGAATAATGATATCACTACATGCATATATGGCTGGTGGAAAGCTGTATGGTTATAGTTTTTGCGAAAAGCCAATTTTGCCCTACAACAAAGGAATAGATTTTAATTTAACTATCATGGTGGTTGAAACATCATTGAGAAGGTAACCCCAACTCAATTCCAATTAAAGTGATTAACAACCCAACAGTATTAATTAAACATGGTGAGATACATGTGATAACCCAAGTACTAGATACTCAAGAATTGTCCATAACCGGGGACACAGCTAACCATGATTAGATTGTACACTTTGCAGAGGTTTGTGCACTTTTCCCCACAAGACTCGATCGCCTCCGTTGGATTTCTCGCACTACATGGTGTTTGAGAAACGGATGACCGAGACACAGTCTTTCAGAAACGTTAACTCTCTACTCCGGGTAGACCATACCAAACCTACCAAAAACCCACTACCTGCTGATCTACCTCTTCAAGAGCTTCACGTAACTTACTCAACTATGCTAGAGCCCATAATAGCTTGTGGCTGCACACGGAAGTTTCTAGCATGAATCATCTCAGTTCCCTTTTAGCCTGGGTGGCGGTCCATAGGAAGATCACACGGGTACCCCGGGATTTCCAAAAAAAATACAGACAACACTAGGTTCCCCAGGTGCCTCAATCCACCCAGTTGTTTGATTAAGTTGCCACCTTAAGTTGAACCATTAATTAGCAATCTCACATCTGTCATGAATTTCACTCAAACCCAAACCACGTCTACGAGCATAGCATAGCAATATAAGCAATAAGTAGAAGTAACTCCCAAGGGTTTGAATGTAACAGGGCAATAGGTTCTAACTCAACAACTACTTCCCAACCCACAAGTTAATGACATCCTAATCATCAAATGTTTGAGGATTGGAACTAATGCATAAAAACTGGGTAATAATGGGATATGATCAAAGTGTTACTTGCCTTGCTGACGAATCGCGAATCCTAGAGACTCATAGTAACACGCTTCGCACTCCGGGAATTCTATCGCAAGCAAACAATAACATACATAAGTAACAAGCAACGATGCACGAACATAACTCAAATAAGAGAGGTTGACCAGAAAGTTCAATTTAAGAACTCCGGTACGCAAAAAAGAATCAAATCAAACGGAGCAACGAAAGTCAAACGGCGAAAGAAGGAAGCTTCATTTACTAATCTGAAACTAGGCCAAATTTTACAGTAACAAAAACTTGTTTGAGTTGATTAAACGGAAAGAGGGTTTTGAGACGAAACTCCAGGCGCTTGAATCGCCTGATTCCGATAAACGAGCGAGAAGAAAAATAGAAATTAAGATCGGATCCGAAATCGCGATCAGAAAAATCGCGGAATAAAACCGAGAAAAAGAAAAAATGACGAACAGATTAATGAACGAACGTTCGTTATCTGGATCTAAACGAAGAACGCGTTCGTTAAAACGAACGAACGAGCGAACGCTCGCTAAATAAATAAACCAGAGAAAACCCGATCTATTTAGAAAGGAAAAAATGAAAACTGGGGTTTCTAAAAAAACCCAACGATTTTTCTTTAGAAAACCGGGGCGGTGCGGTGGCTACCTTAGCTCGGCTCCGGTGGGGCTCCGGCGGGGTGGCGTGGGGTGGCGGGGCTGCCGCGGCGGCGGGAGGCGGCGGGGGCTGCGGTGG
>NC_041390.1:246860873-246915066 GCF_002162155.2 Triticum dicoccoides | reverse complement strand
GGGAGGCGGTGGGGCTGCGGTGGCGGCGGCGGGAGGCGGCGGCGGCACGGGCGGCTGCAAGCGGCGGGACGAGGGGCTGCAGGCGGCGGCGACTTGGGCTCCAAGGGGGGGCGGCGGCGGTATTTAAAGTGGAGGGGGCGGCGGCTGCTTGGGGAAGGGGCAAGGCAGTGGCGGCGGCGGGGAGTCCGGCTCGGACTTGGAGTCCGGGTCAACGGCGGCGCGCACGCGCGGGAGGCGGTGTCGGCTCAGGCCGGCCTGGCTCGGCTGGGCCTTCGGCCCAGTCGGGCGTGAGATATTTTTTTTTTAATAATTCCGCCGACAGAAGAAAAATCCTAGAAAAATAAATAAAAATCTAAAAATGCCAAAACAAATTTTCACCATCTAAATAAAATATTTAGGACGAGTTGAACATTTTCTTGGCTCTAAAATGCAATTTTGAAAACGTGCAATTTTTCTAATGCAAATAAAATCCGAATAAAACCAAATAAAATCCAATAAATGAGTTTAATATGTTTCCTCTAATATTCCAATTATTTCGGAGAAGTCATATTATCTCCACTCATTCGATTAATATGAAATATTTCGGAGAGAAAAATTATTAAAATCAAAATCCTCGTTTCATTATTTGATAAAAATCAAATATGAAAACAGGAAAATCCCCAACTCTCTCCGTGGGTCCTTGAGTTGCTTAGGATTTCGAGGATTGTAGAACGGAAATGCAATAAATCATGATATGCATGGATGATCTATGTATAACATTCCAAATTGAAAACTTTGGATGTTACAATCATCCTCATCCTCCTCATGAGATTGAATCATCATAGAGGGCTTGCCTATGACTCTGGCCATAGTTTTCTTGGCCCTATCCTTCCTCTTCTTGCCCTCACCAGCAGTCTCTCCACCAAATGATTTGGAAGTTTCAAGAGTGGAGCCTCTAGCCTTTGACATGGGCACTCTCTTTGAAGGAGCCTTCTTGTTCAAATCAGGCTTTATAGATGCAGTTGTGCCAAATTCTTTCTTGACAACCTTTTTCTTGGAGCTGACCTCCTCCTCAGCAGCAATATAATCTTCAGACTTAGACTTAGAATTTCTCTTCCTCCTCTGCCTAGTAGCAGCCTTAGGCAGGTGGCCAGGAGTACTTATGCTGCCATCATCATAACTGTCAGAGGGACTAGTGCCCTCACTCAGATTCACTTGCTCCTCAGACTTGTTCGGGCTGTCACTTTGATCTGACATGTCTGACACTACAAACTGAAAGCTGGCCCTGTGAATAGTTATAGATGAGATAGAGTGGATGAGCATCACAAAGTGCAGTGGTTTTGTAAAACAAATGAGTCAAAAACTAAGTTTTAGTTTTCCACAGAGAGCATTTCGGAGCTACCAATTTGTTAAACTCGGTGACACTGAAGCAACTTTTGGAGTCTAAACTAGTGGAATCGGTCAGACCAAGACACAGTTTGGTGACTCCGAGATTGCTAGGGTTTCACGCAGAGTTGAACTCGGTCACACCAATTTGCAAGTTTCGGTCAGACCGAAAATTACAAGTGCAATGGCCTAAGCCAAATAGGTGAGATCGATTTCCACAACTCGGTCGGTCCGAGATGAGTTCGACGGAAACCTAACTCTAAATTTTCGTATCAAAACTAATCTACAGGAAGTTTTTGCTAGATAGGATGATCTCATACGTGGTAAGAATCATGGCATTTACTTTGTGCTAAGAATCGGAGGAAAGAATTGCACAAAGACTTGAACTCATACCCTAACTCGGCGATGAGCTCGCTATGGCAGCAACGGTGGTGTAGATTGCCGTTGACAGCGACGGAGACCAGCGGCGGGAGGTTGCTGGCGACGAGAGGACGGTCCGAAGACCCGATTCGGAAGAGCAGGACATGCGCGGGCAAAGAGGTTTTGGAGGAATTTCCAAATTTTGACCCGTCAGTATATATATCCTGTCCCTATCAGCGTGACCGAGTGGAACAACTCGGTGGCACCGAGATGCAGAGTCGCAACCGGTTACTGCAACTCGGTGTGACCAAATGGTTCTAATCGCTTGCACTGAGATTGAAAACCTAGATCAACTCAGTGAACTCGGTGTGACTGAAAAGGATTAATCGGTCAGACCGAAATGCACAAAGAGGTTTTGGAAGTTTAAGTCTATGATGAATCGATGACTCCGAGTGGTCACCCAGAGGGTTCGAATCTTACTTGATCAAACTTTGTGATGTAGCATGAGTAGAGTTTGAGATGATAAAAGCATAGATAGCTAGAGGAAGTTCTTAGGCATTCTTGTCCATCCATTTGGCAAAAGAAGAAGAGCCAAACAAATAACGCAACAAATGGATGTCCTCGAATGGGAAAAATATGCAATCAACATGCTCACATAATAAAATGGCAAATGAAATATGTGGCAAAGCATGCACAAACACTCAAGCATCTATCAAGCAATTGGCGATGACTAGGTCATCTATATATGAGTATATTCACTTTGGAGTCAAATGAGAACATTTGATCGTAGGTCATACTCATCGTTTAAGCGCAAGTGGGGTTACCACTTTTACATAAAGCATTGTTGTGTTCACACCATTAGAGTTGCTTGAGCTCAATTCTTAGAGTAAAGCTCCCCCTAGATGTGATATCCCCCTAAGAGGGATGAACTAACCTTGGGTTTTGTCGATGATGACTTCATGTAGATGTTGAAGATGTGTATGCTCAAAGTTGATGTAGGTCATTTGTAGAAATACATTGGAGTGAGTTGCACTTTCAATACCTACATGGGTTAGTCCCACAAGGAACAAGCAAGGATATTCATAGACATAGAGTGAAATACACACAACATGATGTCCATGGAAGCATTAGGTTACCTTGTCCCTTGTCTTACCAACAAGAGGGTTTGTGAATCCTTGAACTAGTGCAAGATGTGGAAGTTGTTTGCACTTATTCTTGCCAAAATGATATGAGTGAAGTATGTTCGCAGAGTCACCCTCAAGAACTCTCTAGTTCTTCTTCTTCGGGATACACATCAACTTGATGGGAATCCTTGGAGTTGTAGTCGTACTTGATGAAGTAGAACTTGATGTAGTCTTGGGAACCCACTTGACCAAGGCCTTGGGAGCTTCTTCAAATGCATCAATCTCCTCTTGAAGCTTGTCCTTACCTTTTTGCTTGTGGTCTTGTGGTGGAAGATCATCTTGAGCTTGTGTTCCCTTGAAATAAGTAGGATCATATTTCTCCTGTTGAGGAACAAACTTCGTCTTGGGTTATTGATCTTCTTCCCACTCAAATCCATTGGCATTGAACTTTCGTTCAAAATAAACACCTTGATTCTTCCGGTGCCTTCCTTGCTTGCATACAATTTCTTCAAATTGCTTACTTCCGGCAAGGCTCTTGTAAACACCTTTCTCTATAATTCCCTTCAATAAGCTATTTTCTTGCACAAGTGTAACTTGGCTAAGAGAATCATTAGTGGAATAAAGAGAACTACTAGAAGCAACAACATTGGATTTAACATGATTATTGTTACTACTAGAAGAAGAATCTTTCTTACTCTTGTGACTAGATTTTATTTGTGGCATGTAAGTAGACAAGAGTAAACACTTGGTGATGTAAGAGGAACTTTTCTCACGAAGATCATCATTGATTGCTTTTAAGAACCCACGCTCTTGCTCTAGATTGAGCTTTTCGAAGCGTAGCTTCTCATGAGTCTTTAAAAGCTCTCAATGATCTTCCAAGGTAGTTTCATGAGCTAAATTAAGAGTGTTTAGTTCTTAGTTAGACGCTCAATCTCCTTCTTGTCATCGTCATTCGTTTTATATTGATTATCATGATTAATAGCAAGTTCATCATAGTTTTCATCACTAGAGTTGTCAACAAGTAAATCATCATCACCTAGCAAATCATCTTCATCACTATTGAAATCAACATACTCGGGGTGTGATACCTTTGGGCCTTTAGCCATGAAGCATCTTCCAATTCCTACATTTGGTGAGTCAAATATGTCATAGGAGTTGGTTGACACAAGTGCTAGACCGGCAACACCTTCATCTTGAGTATATTCGGAGTCAGAGTGATAACTTCTCTCAGAGTGATGGTCAGAGTCAGAGCCGGATACCCATTCACCAACGTGAGCTAGATGTCTTCATTTTGTGTAGCTGCTTGATGACTTGTCCTACCTTTCCGAATCCTTGCTTTTGCGAGAGGTTCTTCCTTCATAACGATCATTTGTACTCCTTCTCTCTCTTGGAGGTGATTCTTCTCTTCTACTTCTCCTTTTAGGCGAGTCTTCTCTTCTTTTGTAGGGAGCCGTACACTCATTGGACTAGTGTCCAGGTCTTCCACAATTGTAGCAATTAGGCTCACGACTAGAAGATCTTTTGTCGTTGTAGGACCTTGACTTGTAACTTCTTTCTTTGCTTCTACTCTTGTAGAAATTGTTGAAGTTCTTCACCATTAGGTTCAATTCCTCATTGAAGACTGGTTTCTCACTTGATGATGTAGGAGCATCACATGAGGCTTTGTAAGCACCACTTGACATGTTGTGAAGCTCTTCTTTATCCTTGAGTGACATCTCATGAGCAACAATTCTCCCAATGACTTCTGTTGGCTTGAGATCTTTATAATTGGTCATCATTTGGATCAATGTGCACACGGTATCATATTTTCCATCCAAGGCTCTTAGGATCTTCTTGATGATGAAGCTGTCGGTCATCTCTTCACTTCCTAAGCCGGCAATCTCATTTGTGATGAGAGCAAGCCTAGAGTACATTTTAGGAACACCTTCACCATCCTTCATTTTGAACTTGTCAAGCTGACTTTGAAGCACATCCAATTTGAATTCCATGATGGAGTCGGTACCTTCATGCATATCAATCAAAGTATTCCAAATTTCCTTTGCATTCTCAAGACGGCTGATTTTGTTGAATTCTTCGGGGCACAATCCATTGAAGAGGATATCGCAAGCTTGAGCGTTGTATTGCAGCATCTTCAACTCTTCTGCGGTAGCTTCATGGTTCGGTTCTCTCAAATCAAAGAATTCACCTTGCAAGCCAATACACACAATAGCCCAAACATCGGGGTTATGTCCAATAACATGCATTTTCATCTTATGCTTCCAACTAGCCAAATTAGTACCATCAAAGTAAGGACCTCTACGATGGTAATTTCCCTCGCTAGATGCCATACTCTCCTAGGTTGTGAGACCAAGGCTATGATTAGCAAAGCTATGGAAATCAAGGCAAATGGAGACCAAAGCTCTGATACCACTTGTAGGATCGAAAGTATGTCTAGAGGGGGGGTGATTAGACTACTTGACTAAATAAAATCTAGCCTTTTCCCAATTTTGTGTATTGGAAGATTTTAGCAACTTATCACAAGTCAAGCAATCAACCTACACATGCAAATCTAAGAGTATAGTAGCGGAATGTAAATCATTGCATAAGAAGGTAAAGGGGAGGAGTTTGGAGGGAGCAAACGCAATGTAGACATGGATATTTTTGGCGTGGTTCTGATAGGTGGTTCTATCATACATCCACGTTGATGGAGACTTCAACCCACGAAGGGTAATGGTTCCGTGAGTCCACGGAGGGCTCCACCCATGAAGGGTCCACAAAGAAGCAACCTTGTCTATCCCACCATGGCCATCGCCCACGAAGGAGTTGCCTCACTTGGGTAGATCTTCATGAAGTAGGCGATCTCCTTTCCCTTACAAACTCATTGGTTCAACTCCACAATCTTGACGGAGGCTCCCAAGTGACACCTAACCAATCTAGGAGACACCACTCTCCAAAAGGTAATAAATGGTGTGTTGATGATGAACTCCTTGCTCTTGTGCTTCAACTGATAGTCTCCCCAACACTCAACTCTCACACACAAATTTGTATTTGGTGGAAAGATGATTTGAGTGGAAAGCAACTTGGGGAAGGTTAGAGATCAAGATTCTTGTGGTTGGATTGGAATATCTTGCTCTCAACACATGAGTAGGTGGTTCTCTCTCAGAAAATGAATGGTGGAAGTGTAGGCATGCTATGATAGCTCTGTCTGTGAATGGAGAATGGGTGGAGGGCTATATATAGCCTCCACACAAAATCTAACTGTTACACACAATTTACCAAACTCGGTGGGACCGAATAGCTAAACTCGGTCACACAGATTTAGTTCAAAATGTGAATGTTAGGATTTTCGGTGGGACCGACATGTCAACTCGGTGGGACCGATTTCATTAGGGTTAGGGCATAACGTAATCTCGGTGAGACCGATCACATGAACTCGGTGAGACCGATTTCTGTAATAGGCAAATAGAGAGTTGGTACGGCAAACTCGGTGGGACCGATCACTCATTTCGGTGAGGTCGAAATGTTACTGAAAGGAAACAGAGAGTTTGCAATCCCATCTCGGTGAGACCGAGATCCCTATCGGTGAGACCGAACTGATTAGGGTTTTTGTCTATGGCTATGTCAAATGAACTCGGTGGCGCCGGATAGATCAAATCGGCGGGGCCGAGTTTGACTTTTGGTTTGGGACATATGTGGATATGAGAAAGTGGTTGAGGGATTTGGGAGCATATCACTAAGCATTTTGAGCAAGCAAGCCATTGAGCAACACCTCATCCCCTTTTAATAATATTGGCTTTTCCTATGGACTCAATGTGATCTTGGATCACTAAAATGAAAAGATAGAGTCTTGAGCTTGAGCCAATATGTGTCCTTAGCATTTTGAGGGGTCCACATCTCTAGTTCATGCCATGCCAATCATTGAACTTTCTGAAATGATCATCTTGAAAGAGTATTAGTTCAATGAGCTATATGTTGTTAAGAATTACAAAAACCACCTAGGGATTAGTTGCACTTTCACCCTCCTTCCGCCGCGGGGCCCTCCGGGTCTTCTTCAGAAGGATGAACAGATGTGATGTCTACTACGCAACTTTATTCTTGTAGACTCGTGTTGGGCCTCCAAGCACAGAGTTTTGTAGGACAGTAGCAATTTTCCCTCAAGTGGATGAAAAAGGTTTATAATCCGTGGGAGGCGTAGGACGAAGATGGTCTCTCTCAAATAACCTTGCAACCAAATAACAAAGAGTCTCGTGTGTCCCCAACACACCAAATACAATGGTAATTTGTATAGGTGCACTAGTTCGGCGAAGAGATGGTGATACAGGTGTAATATGGATAGTAGATATTGGTTTTTGTAATGAGAACAATAAAAAAAGAGCAAGGTAGCAATTGATAAAATGGAGTACAAACAATATTGCAATGCTTGAAAATGAGGCGTAGGGTTTGTACTTTCACTAGTGCAATCTCTCAATAATGCTAATCTAATTGGATCATATAACCATCCCTCAAAGTGCGGAAGAACCACTCCAAAGTTCCTATCTGGCGGAAAACATAAGAAGAAATTGTTTGTACCTATTCTTTCTGATTGATCTATCTAAGAGTTCGTACTAAAATAACACCAAGTTATTCTTGCCTATCGATCTATCAAGAGTTTATAGTAAAATAACACCAAGTTATTCTTTCCGACCAATCTATCAAGAGTTCGTACTAAAATAAAATCAACGCAAATTCATATTCATAATACTTAATCCAACACAAAGAACCTCAAAGAGTGCCCCAAGATTTCTACCGGAGAAACAAAAGACGAGAACATGCATCAACCCCTATGCATAGATTACCCCAATGTCACCTCGGGAATCCACGAGTTGAGTGCCAAAACATATCTCAAGTGAATCAATATAATACCCCATTGTCACCATGGGTATTCATATGCAAGACATAATAGTAGAACGCTCGTGCGTTGCTATGGGCTACAATGCGTATAAATTAATCAAGCAAATGATTAAGGTCATCTTCAAAATTGAATATAAGATCCAAGCTCATTTCTCCCGCATACATTCAGGAATTTTCGGAGACCAAACAAGCTCCCAATGGGCTCCACAAAATTCAGCCGCCGGGATAGTCCCGACTCCCGAAAATCCAGCCCATATGTGGGGAAGAAATACGGCTGTCCGGACTATCTGTCATGTCTCCAACACGCATTCCCAACACAAAAACTCCATCCCAAGAAACACCCTTCCCTTTCTACCAGGCCATCACCTTCCTACTCGGTTTTCCGTCGTAGCATGACATTTCTCGCTGCAGCCCTTTCCTTTAAAACCGTATGACCCCACTTTACCTTCGCCCCGGTGCCCTCTCTCTTTCATATCATACTTCACCATACACTGCCAAGGAGGAGTTATCTGGTGACCTAAAGCAGATAAAAAGATAATGCTACCTCAACATGCACTCAATAAAATAATGATTTACAATATCATAATGAAAAGTATTTGATGACTTAAAGCAAATAAATACTATTTTTGTTGTTTTCTGTTTATTTTAGTAAGCAACGAAAATGATCACATGAGTCATCCCCATCAAATGCTCTAACAAACTAGGCGGTAGCAACAAAAATAAGGCAAACTTCTTACTGGGTTGGCAACTTATCCAAGTATGTATACTTGGACCATCATAATGCAAGACAGATAAACTAAACATAAAAACAACAATTATAGGAGATATTACATACATGACCAAATGTATGACCCAGGTTTAGTGTTGCTTAAAGACCGCTTTCCTTCTCACCCCGACCAACAACTTCAGCTTTGTTTTCACATGATCTCTTTATAGCATAGGTCAGGGCACTTGGTTCTCCACAATCATACAATTTGAATTAGGCATCACCGTTGCATGTAAAACAGTAATGGGAGAAATCTATTCCACTATTTCAACAAATAAAGGTCTGCTAGAACAACTCTCATAGCTAGCATGAATAGTAGAAGAATGTAATGGTTATATGCCTCTATTAAAATCCACCCATGGGAACATGACACCAAATCAAACCCCGAAGAGCTAAGAATGACATGTACATCAAATAACACTTATAAATTAGCTATGGAATATAGTATATTTTGTTGCTCTGTTCTATCGAACTACGTAGTATGACATAATTTAGAAATTCTCAAAACCTGAATTAAATCATGCTATTCATATTACTACTGTACTAAACAATCTGCATATGATACTACTCAAACAGTAACCAGTTGTGTACAGAAATGAGAAATATAACTCGGTGGAGGAGCTACAAACAAAAGGTTAGTCCGGCCATGCTAAAGGACTATACTTTTTTCAAATTATGAACCATAATCAGTTCTAATAATATATATTTTATTATAGTGGCCAGAATCAGAACTCGGAACATTTTTAAATTGGGTATGAATCAAAGAAAATTACCAATGCAGATTGTAGTGATTGAAGGAAAATTGGACAGAAGGAGTTGCGTTGCTTGCATGCTTGCCGCTGCTAGCTACTTGCGGTTGCGCTTCACAGAACTAAAACGTTCAAGCCAAGTTGTGGCATGACTCTATCTCCATGCGGTAAAACACGCAAAGGATAATTTCACAAAGGATTCAGAAGAAAGGTAAATTTCACCAAGGATTAAACAGAAAGGATAATTTTTAGATTGTTTTTAGTCCATGAAGCACACCACAAAGGAAGCATTCCGCAGTTCATGAGCTACTTTGAACACAGATACACGTGCTTATGGAGATACCATGGTTTTAATCACACAAGTGCACTGACCTGGTATACATCACATAGACATAACACATGCACCAAATTATTATATTTCATAGAAGAAGCACAAAACTTATAGACGGGATGAGCTTAGTGGCTTGAGGCTAATATCAGCATGACTGAATAACAAGACGAACGTGTTGGCACGACGTCATGGTTCTCGCTGCCGGTGCGAGGTCCGGACCACCCATAATCGACAACCCTCAATGAGCCTACATGACCGCTCCTCTCCTCCATCTCCGGGCCTGTTGGCGGAACCACTGCATTTGGAGGAGAGCGGCCTGATACTTCACATGCATCCATAATATTTAGAGACTAACGACTCCTGTGGTCCTCTTGTACCTCCTCTCCACCTTGTTCCAGATCTTGACCAGTCATAGAGCACCCTTCTCAAGCTTGTCCAACTATAAGCAACCACCACAGAACAAAAATTTCAACAAAGATGTATATAATGAACTAATATGGATTAAAAGAGTTGATGCATTGGTATGGAGTACTACATCAATTATTTCCTCTTAGCATTTTCAAGAACAACCCTATAATAGTATTTTTGTGAGGTCTAATCGAATATCTGAATTGGGGTGTATAGTCCATACCTGTAACTACTCAGCCTAGTTCAGTGTAAGAATTTTGTAGTTTCTACTCCATACATGTAACTAACCTAGTTCAGGATAAGATTTTTCTATCAAGAAGAATCAAGCAGGTATGTGAGAAGAAGAAACAGCTTGGATGAGTTTGCACAGAAAATACCTTTCTGATTTTCTCCGAGCATAGTGCTTAGCTGTAACTCCTTTAGCAGTATGCAGACCATATGAATATTTATTGACACAAATACCAAGATCATGAACAAAGCATACCACAATTCTGCTACTAAAAACGTATGGCAATCTCTTTTCCCTGCATCCGTTGCTAGATTCACGCAAGCAAACATCCGGAAGCAAGGATTGTGTTCAATGTAATCAACATCACCCCTTTCAGCAAGGCACATAATTCCCTTCTCTCCATCCACCAATTTTGTGAAGAGTCTCTCGACGTCAAACTTCAAAGGTTGATATCATGAAGCAAAATCCAATGGCCATTTCTTAAAGTTGAAACAAAAGCACCCTCTGCAAACTAAAATGACATGCCAATTGCTGAACCAAGTTGACTATAGGCAACATTTAGCTTGCAAAACAAGAGTACAATTCTAGCCAAGACCATTTTCTCTTCTTTTAATCCCATCAAGTAGCTTCTGCTTCTCACAAAGCATATCCTGATAACCTGATTCCTCAGCATCTAAAATATTGGGGGAAATATGTGTATTCTTCTAATCAAGAAAACCAAGAGAAAGAACAAAGAAAGTGTCGGGGTTTTTCCAACCATAAAAACAACAATTAGTGCTAAAATTTCCACACTAAGAAAGTGCGTGAGTGAAAAAGAACGAATAATAAAGCTTTAACTGAAGACCATGGTCACAATTTTAGAGGAAAATAGGCTTACCCAAAGTATCACCTTGCTGCATCATGTTTCTTGATACAGTAATAATAGCACCCCCACAGTAAACCAGGAAATAGCCCTACAGATGGTTTAGAAAACAAATTAGAACTATGTGCTATACACATGGCTGACTTGCTATTGACATTGTAGAAAAATGCATATATTGTATAAGAATGTCACTATATGTCTCAAGATGTTCGATACACAAATAAACTAATTTTGTCTTACGGCATCATGTAGAACAAATTCTCAAATATAATTGCTCGGTCATATATTAAGGTAGATACTTAGTTTTCAAGACAGTCCTTCAAGAAATTGCATGGGACAGAAAATAGTTATCCTCTCTATTCACAATTCACCACAACAACCAATATATCTAAATGCAGAGAATTGCATGGCAATACTAGGCATATCATACATTGGCAAGTTATCAAATAAGCTATAGTTTCCAAGTTAAACATCATCGCTTTGGTATATGTGTGCCCAAAATGGAAGTCAATTTTTGAACACTAAAAAAACAATTAGTGTCCACAGAAAATAGAGGTCATACTTGCAGGCATATTTGGTGGCCCTAGAGCTATCAGGAAATTTCTACAAGTTGTAAGTATTTCTCAAATCTCAGAAGGGTGTAATCATCAATGTTGAGCCTCCTTCGGTATCTGTTCCATATATGTTCACAAGTAACTAAACTGTAGAGACAGAAAATTCAAGATAATATGGGATCCAAACGAGCTTACTTCTCCTCGGGCAGCCTTGCAGAAACATCCCATCCCGTCTGCTCCTTTCGCCACTGCCATTGGAATCCGTGCCACTACCACAGGGTTTGAACTACCCTGCGATGTGGCAGAAGACCCATCCGCAGCCATAGCAGGACCTCAAACCGCCTTGCACCATGTAGGCAGCAATGTCAGTAAAGAAGAAACCCATCAATGTTATAAGCGTGTACTACAAAAAAAGACACATCTGTGACATTTTGGGCCGAACGAATTTTTTTCTGTCATGCTTATGACACTTCTATGACAATAATTGTGACAAAACCCGGTATCATCATAGATGTGGTGGGCTCCTAATTCTATGACAAAAAAACATTACAGAAAATGGGCTTTTCATCCTGGGCGGGCCAGAGACGCGGTTGGATGACATTCTTTGGTCATCCATGACGGAAAAAACCATGGTAGAAGCGAGGGCGAGGAAAATTTCGGGGAGTTCCCGGTTACGGTGGGTGGTCGGGGCCGAGCGATGCACGGAGTTTTGCGCGTTTCTCTCGTACATGTACGCGCGTGTGTGCGAGGCCTTGCGCTCTAACTGAACCCGAGCGAGGCGTTGGGATCTAACTGAACCCGAGCGAGGCGTTGGGATCTAACTGAACCTGAGCGATTGCACTAGATATGTTACTAAACCCTGATCGATCCCTTGCTATTAAATGAATTCGAGTGATTCCTTCGCTACTGCTACTAACTAAAGCCGATCGAAGCTTCCTCTTGATGAACAGTTCCTGGTGGGGGTTGGATGAATAGGATCCCGTGGTAATAGAGGCCGTTGTCGCTCGATGAACAGTACCCCGGTCGAGGAGGCGTGGGGGTGGATGAACAGTAGTCGGTGGAGGGACCCCGTATGTGGAGGGCTGGTTGAATAGGACCCCGTGGAGGAGCTGGTTGAACAGGACCCCGTGGAGGGATGGTTGAACAGTAGCTGGTGGAGGCTGGATGAACAGGACCCTGTGGAGGCCTGGATGAATAGTAGCCGGGGAGGCTGGATGAACGGGACCCCGTGGATGAACAGTAGCAGGTGGACACTGGAGGAAGTCAATGGTGGATGAACATGAAGTAAATATGCCCTAGAGGCAATAATAAAGTTGTTATTTATATTTCCTTATATCATGATGATGACCCACAAGTATAGGGGATCTATCGTAGTCCTTTCGATAAGTAAGAGTGTCGAAAACGAGGAGCAGAAGGAAATGATAAGCGGTTTCCAGCAAGGTATTCTCTGCAAGTACTGAAATAAGTGGTAACAGATAGTTTTGTGATAAGATAATTTGTAACGAGCAACAAGTAACAAAAGTAAATAAGGTGTAGCAAGGTGGCCCAATCCTTTTTGTAGCAAAGGACAAGCCTGACAAACTCTTATATGATGTAAAGCGCTCCCGAGGACACATGGGAATATCGTCAATCTAGTTTTCATCACGTTCATATGATTCGTGTTCGGTACTTTAATAATTTGGTATGTGGGTGGACCGGTGCTTGGGTGCTGCCCTTACTTGGACAAGCATCCCACTTATGATTAACCTATATTTCAAGCATCCGCAACTACAACAAAAGTATTAAGGTAAACCTAACCATAGCATGAAACATATGGATCCAAATCAGCCCCTTACGAAGCAACGCATAAACTAGGGTTTAAGCTTCTGTCACTCTAGCAACCCATCATCTACTTATTACTTCCCAATGCTTTCCTCTAGGCCCAAACAATGGTGAAGTGTCATGTAGTCGACGTTCACATAAATATTGATATAATAGAATAGGCTCTCAGTACTTTCATTTTAGGATTCTGCCACAAGTATAGGGGATCTATCATACTCCTTTTGATAAGTAAGAGTGTCGAACCCCAACGAGGAGAAGAAGGAAATGATAAGCGGTTTCCAACAAGGTATTCTCTGCAAGTACTGAAATAAGTGGTAACATATAGTTTTGTGATAAGATAATTTGTAACGAGCAACAAGTAACAAAAGTAAATAAGGTGCAGCAAGGTGGCCCAATCCTTTTTGTAGCAAAGGACAAGCCTCGACAAACTCTTATATGATGTAAAGCGCTCCCGAGGACACATGGGAATATCGTCAAGCTAGTTTTCATCACGTTCATATGATTCGCGTTCGGTACTTTGATAATTTGGTATGTGGGTGGACCGGTGCTTGGGTGCTGCCCTTACTTGGACAAGCATCCCACTTATGATTAACCTCTATTTCAAGCATCCGCAACTACAACAAAAGTATTAAGGTAAACCTAACCATAGCATGAAACATATGGATCCAAATCAGCCCCTTACGAAGCAACGCATAAACTAGGGTTTAAGCTTCTGTCACTCTAGCAACCCATCATCTACTTATTACTTCCCAATGCCTTCCTCTAGGCCCAAACAATGGTGAAGTGTCATGTAGTCGACGTTCACATAACACCACTAATGGAGAGACAACATACATCTCATCAAAATATCGAATGACTACCAAATTCACATGACTACTAATAGCAAGACTTCTCCCATGTCCTCAGGAACAAAAGTAACTACTCACAAAGCATAAACACAGAGGGGTATTAATATGCATACAGGATCTGAACATATGATCTTCCACCAATTAAACCAACTAGCATCAACTACAAGGAGTAATTAACACTACTAGCAACCTACTAGCACCAATCCCGGACTTGGAGACAAGAATTGGATACAAGAGATGAACTAGGGTTTTGAGAGGAGATGGTGCTGATGAAGATGTTGATGGAGATTGCCCTCTCCCGTTGAGAGGAGCGTTGGTGATGACGATGGCGATGATTTCCCCCTCCGGGAGGGAAGTTTCCCCGGCAGAACAGCTCTGCTAGAGCCCTAGATTGGTTCCGCCAAGGTTCCGCCTCGTGGCGGCGGAGTTTCGTTCGAGAAGATGGCTTATGATTTTTTTCCCATCGAAAGACTCCATATAGCAGAAGATGGCCACCGAAGGGCCAACAGGGGGCCCACGAGGTAGGGGGCGCGGCCCCCACCCTCGTGGGCAGGGAGTGGCCCCCCTGGTGAAGTTCTTGCTCTCAGTATTTTTTTATATATTTGGAAAACATCTTCCTTGAAGTTTCGGGACTTTTGGAGCTGTGTAGAATAGGTCTCTAATATTTGCTCCTTTTCCAGCCTAGAATCCCAGCTGCCGGCATTCTCCCTCTTTATGTAAAGCTTGTAAAATAAGAGAGAATAGGCATAAGTATTGTGACATAATGTGTAATAACAGCCCATAATGCAATACATATTGATACAAGAGCATGATGCAAAATGGACGTATCACATGATAAATGTTTTTATTCATGCTAGAAATGTATTAACCGGAAACTTAGTACATATGTGAATACATAGACAAACAGAGTGTCACTAGTATGCCTCTACTTGACTAGCTCGTTAATCAAAGATGGTTAAGTTTCCTAGCCATGGACAAAGAGTTGTCATTTTATAAGCGGGATCACATTATTAGAGAATGATGTGATTGACTTGACCCATTCGTTAGCTTAGCACGATGATCGTTTAGTTTATTGCTATTTCTTTCTCCATGACTTATACATGTTCCTATGACTATGCGATCATGCAACTCCCGAATACCGGAGGAACACTTTGTTTGCTACCAAATGTCACAACGTAACTGGGTGATTATAAAGGTGCTCTATAGGTGTCTCTGATGGTGTTTGTTGAGTTGGCATCGATCGAGATTAGGATTTGTCACTCCCATTGTCGGAGAGGTATCTCTAGGCCCTCTCAGTAATGCACATCACTATAAGCCTTGCAAGTAATGTGACTACAGAGTTAGTTGCGGGACGATGCATTACGGAACGAGTAAAGAGACTTTCTGGTAACGAGATTTAACTAGCTATTGAGATACCGACATTCGAATCTCGGGCAAGTAACATACCGATGACAAAGGGAACAACGTATGTTGTTATGCGGTTTGACCGATAAAGATCTTCGTAGAATATGTAGGAACCAATATGTGCATCCAGGTTCCGCTATTGGTTATTGAACGGAGATGAGTCTCGGTCATGTCTACATAGTTGTCGAACCCGTAGGGTCCACACGCTTAACGTTCTGTGACGATTTGTATTATGAGTTATGTGATTTTAAGACCGAAGTTTGTTTGGAGTCCTGGATGAGATCGGGGACAGGATGAGGAGTCTCGAAATGGTCGAGACGTAAAGATCGGCATATTGGTAGGCTATATTCAGAAATCGGAAAGGTTTTGAGTGAATCGGGTATTTTTTGGAGTACCGAAGAGTTACGGGAATTTGTATTGGGCCTTAATGGGCCGTACGGGAAAGGAGAGAAAGGCCTTAAGGGTGGTCACGCCCCTTCCCCATGGACTGGTCCGAATTGGACTAGGGAAAGGGGCGCCCCCTTCCTTCCTTCTCCTTCTCCCTTCCCTTTGTCCTATTCCATGTGGGAGGTGGAATCCTACTAGGACTAGGGATTCCTAGTTGGACTCCACACTTTGGGCACGCCCTATGAGGGCCGGCCTCCTCCTCCCTCCATCCTTTATATACGTGGCCAGGGGGCACCCCATAGACACACAAGTTAATCATTGATCTTTAGCCGTGTGCGGTGCACCCCTCCACCATAATCCACCTCGGTAATATCATAGCGGTGCTTAGGCGAAGCCCTGTTCCGGTAGCAACATCATCACCGTCATCACGCCGTCGTGCCGACGAAACTCTCCCTCGAAGCTCTACTAGATCGTGAGTTCGCGGGACGTTACCGAGCCGAACTTGTGCAGATCATGGAGGTGCCGTACCTTGGGTGCTAGATCAGTCGATCGTGAAGACGTACGACTACATCAATCGCGTTGTCATAACGCTTCCGCTTACGGTCTACAAGGGTACATAGACGATACTCTCCCCTCTCGTTGCTATGCATCACCATGATCTTGCGTGTGCATAGGAGTTTTTTGAAATTACTGTGTTCCCCAAGAGTGGCATCTGAGCCAGGTTTATGCATAGATGTTATATGCACGAGTAGAACACAAAGCAGTTGTGAGCGTGGGTATATACATATTGCTTGCCGTCACTAGTTGATTCTTGATTCGACGGTATTGTTGGATGAAGTGGCCTAGACCGACATTACGCGTACGCTTACGCAAGGCTGGTTCTATCGACGTGCTTCGCACAAAGGTGGCTGGTGGGTGTCAGTTTCTCCAACTTTAGTTGAATCAGATTCAATGAACAGGGTTCTTTCTGAAGCTAAAAAAGAAATCACTATATTGCGTTGTGGTTTTTGATGCGTAGGTAAGAACGGTTCTTGCTCAGCCCGTAGCAGCCACGTAAAACTTGCAACAACAAAGTAGAGCACGTCTAACTTGTTTTTGCAAGGCATGTTGTCATGTGATATGGTCAAGACATGATGCTAAATTTTATTGTATGAGATGATCATGTTTTGTAACACAGTTATCAGCAACTGGCAGGAGCCATATGGTTGTCGCTTTATTGTATGAAATGCAATCGCCATGTAATTGCTTTACTTTATCACTAAGTGGTAGCGATAGTCGCAGAAGCAATAGTTGGCGAGACGACAATGATGCTTCGATGAAGATCAAGGTGTCAAGCCAGTGACGATGGTGATCATGATGGTGCTTTGGAGATGGATATCAAAGGCACAAGATGATGATGGCCATATCATATCACTTATATTGATCGCATGTGATGTTTATCCTTTATGCATCTTATTTTGCTTAGTTCGACGGTAGCATTATAAGATGATCTCTCACTAAATTTCATGGTATAAGTGTTCTCCCTGAGTATGCACCGTTGTGACAGTTCTTCGTGCCGAGACACCAAGTGATGATTGGGTGTGATAAGCTCTACATTCACATACAACGGGTGGAAGCCAGTTTTGCACATGCAGAATACTCATGTTAAACTTGATGAGCCTAGCATATGAAGATATGGCCTCGGAACACAGAGACCGAAAGGTCGAGCGTGAATCATATAGTAGATATGGTAAACATAGGGATGTTCACCATTGAAACTACTCCATCTCACGTGATGATCGGACATGGTTTAGTTGATATGGATCATGTGACACTTAGATGATTAGAGGGATGTCTATCTAAGTGGGAGTTCTTAAGTAATATGATTAATTGAACTTTAATTTATCATGAACTTAGTCCTGATAGTATTTGCATATCTATGTTGTAGATCAATTGCTCGCGTATAGCTTCCCCGTTTTATTTATGATATGTTCCTAGAGAAAACTATGTTGAAAGATGATAGTAGCAATGATGTGGATTGGATCCGTGATTTGAGGATTATCCTCCTTGCTGCACAGAAGAATTATGTCCTTGATGCACCGCTAGGTGACATAACTATTGCAGGAGCAAATGCAGACGTTATGAACATTTGACAAATCTCGGTATGATGACTACTTAATAGTTTAGTGCACCATGTTTTACGGCTTAGAACCGGGACTTCAAAAATGTTTTTGAACGTCACAGAGCATATAAGATGTTCTAAGAGTTGAAATTGGTATTTCATACTCATGCCCGTGTCGAGAGGTAGGAGACCTCTGACAGTACTTTGCCTACAAGATGGAGGAGAATAGCTCATCCAGTGAGCATGTGCTTAGATTGTCTGGGTACTAAAATTGCTTCAATCAAGTGGGAGTTAATCTTCCAGATAAGATAGTAATTGACAAAGTTCTCTAGTCACTATCACCAAGTTACTAGAACTTAATGATGAGCTATAATATGCAAGGGATGACGAAAGTAATTCCCAAGCTCTTCGCGATGCTGAAATCGGCGAAGGTAGAAATCAAGAAATAGCATCAAGTGTTGATGGTTAACAAGACCACTAGTTTCAAGAAAAGGGCAAAGGGAAAGAAAGAGGAACTTCAAAGAAGAATAGCAAGCAAGTTGCTGCTCCCATGAAGAAGCCCAAAGCTAGACCCAAGCCTGGAACTGAGTGCTTCTACTGCAAAGGAAATGGTCACTGGAAGTGGAACTGCCCTAGATACTTGGCGGATAAGAAGGATGGCATAGTGAACAAAGGTATATTGGATATACATGTTATTGATGTGTACTTTACTAGTTTTTATAGCAACCCCTCGGTATTTGATACTGGTTCAGTTGCTAAGAGTAGTAACTCAAAACGGGAGTTGCAAAATAAATAGAGACTAGTTAAGGGCGAGGTGATGATGTGTGTTGGAAGTGATTCAATGGTTTATAAGATCACCATCGCACACTCCCTTTACCTTCAGGATTAGTGTTGAACCTCAAATAAATGTTATTTGGTGTTTGCGTTGAGCATGAATATGGTTGGATCATGTTTATTGCAATACGATTATTCATTTGTGTCAAAGAATAATTGTTGTTCTATTTACATGAATAAAAAATTCTATGGTCATACACTTAGTATAAATGGTTTATTGAATCTCGTTCGTAGTGATGCACATATTCATAATATTGAAGCCAAAGGATGCAAAGTTAATAATTATAGTGCAACTTATTTGTGGCATTGCCGTTTAGATCATATTGGTGTAAAGCGCATGAAGAAACTCCATGCTGATGGGCTTTTTGAATCACTTGATTATGAATCACTTGATGCTTGCGAACCATGCCTCATGGGCAAGATGACTATGACTCCGTTCTCCGGAATAATGGAGCGAGCAACTGACATACTGGAAATAATACATACTGATGTATGCGGTCCGATGAGTGTTGAGGCTCGCGGGGGGTATCGTTATTTTCTCACCTTCACAGATGATTTGAGAAGATATGGGTATGTCTACTTGATGAAACATAAGTCTAAAACATTTGAAAAGTTCAAAGAATTTCAGAGTGAAGTGGAAAATCATCATAACAAGAAAATAAAGTTTCTGCAATCTGATCGCGGAGACGAATATTTGAGTTACGAGTTTGGCCTTCATTTAAAACAATGTGGAATAGTTTCACAACTCACGCCATCTGGAACACCACAGCATAATGATGTGTCCGAATGTCATAACCATATCTTATTAGATATGGTGCGATCTATGATGTCTCTTACCAATTTACCACTTTCGTTTTGGGGTTATGCATTAGAGACAGCTGCATTCACGTTAAATAGGGCATCATCTAAATTTGTTGAGATGACACCATATGAACTATGGTTTAGCAAGAAGCCTAAGCTGTCGTTTCTTAAAGTTTGGGGTTGTGATGCTTATATGAAAAAGTTTCAACCTGATAAGATCGAACCCAAATCGGAGAAGTGCGTCTTCATACAATACCCAAAAGAAACTGTTGGGTACACCTTCTATCATAGATCCGAAGGCAAGATATTCATTGCTAAGAATGGATCCTTTCTAGAGAAGAAGTTTATCTCGAAAGAAGTGATTGGGAGGAATGTAAAACTTGATGTGGTAATTGTACCTTCTCCCGAATTGGAAAGTAGTTCATCACAGAAATCAGGTTTAGTGATTCCTACACCAATTAGTGAGGAAGTTAATGATGATGATCATGAAACTTCAGATCAAGTTACTACTGAACCTCGTAGGTCAACCAGAATACGTTCCACACCAGAGTGGTACGGTAATCCTGTTCTGGAGGTCATGTTACTTGACCATGACGAACCTACGAATTATGAGGAAACGATGATAAGCCCAGATTCCGCAAAATGGCTTGAGGCCATGAAATCTGAGATAGGATCCATGTATGAGAAGAAAGTGTGGACTTTGGTTGACTTGCCCAATGATCGGCAAGCCATAGAAAATAAATGGATCTTCAAGAGTAAGACGGACACTGATAGTAGTGTTACTATCTACAATGCTAGACTTGTCGAAAAAGGTTTTTGACAAAGTTCAAGGTGTTGACTACGATGAGATTTTCTCACTCATAGCGATGCTTAAGTCTGTCCGAATCATGTTAGCAATTGCCACATGTTATGAAATCTGGCAAATGGATGTCAAAACTGCATTCCTTAATGGATTTCTTAAAGAAGAGTTGTATATGATGCAACAAGAAGGTTTTGTCAATCCTAAAGGTGTTAACAAAGTGTGCAAGCTCCAGCGATCCATCTATGGACTGGTGCAAGCATCTTGGAGTTGGAATATATACTTTGATAAAGTGATCAAAGCATATGCTTTTATACAGACTTGAGGTGAAGCCTGTATTTACAAGAAAGTGAGTGGGAGCACTACAACATTTCTGATAAGTATATGTGAATGACATCTTGTTGATCGGAAATAATGTAGAATTTTTTGGAAAGCATAAAAGAGTGTTTGAAAAGAGTTTTTCAAAGAAAGACCTCGACGAAGCTACTTACATATTTAGCATCAAGATCTATAGAGATAGATCAAGAGCTTGATATATTTTCAATGAGTCCATACCTTGACAAGATTTTGAAGTAGCTCAAAATGGATAAGTCAAAGAAGGAGTTCTTGCCTGTGTTGTAAGGTGTGAAGTTGAGTAAAGACTCAAAACCCAACCACGGCAGAAAATAGAAAGAGAATGAGAAGTCATTCCCTATGCATGAGTCATAGGTTC
Organism: Triticum dicoccoides; assembly: GCF_002162155.2. Lineage (NCBI taxonomy): Eukaryota > Viridiplantae > Streptophyta > Magnoliopsida > Poales > Poaceae > Triticum > Triticum dicoccoides. The sequence continues at coordinate 246,893,742 of NC_041390.1, read as the reverse complement.
TATAAAGTATGCTATGTTATGTACTAGACCTATTGTGTACCTCACCATAAGTTTGGCAAGAGGGTACAATAGTGATCCAGGAGTGGATCACTGGACATAGGTCAAAATTATCCTTAGTGGAATAAGGAAACGTTTCTCGGTTATGGAGGTGACAAAGAGTTTGTCGTAAAGAGTTACGTTGATGCAAGCTTTGACACCAATCTGGATGACTCTAAGTCTCGATCTAGACACATATAGAAAGTGGGAGCAATTAGCTAGAGTAACTCCGTGCAAAGCATTATAGACATAAAAAATTTGCAAAATACATACGGCTCTGAATGTGGCAGACCCATTGACTAAATTTCTCTCACAAGCAAAACATGATCACTCTTTGTGTGTTAATCACATAGTGATGTGAACTAGATTATCGACTCTAGTAGACCCTTTGCGTGTTAGTCACATGGAGATGTGAACTAATCACATAAAGATGTCCACTATTGATGTTAAATCACATGACGATGTGAACAAAATTATTGACTCTAGTGCAAGTGGGAGACTGAAGGAAATATGCCCTAGAGGCAATAATAAAGTTGTTATCTATATTTCCTTATATCATGAATTCATGATAAATGTTTATTATTCATGCTACAAATGTATTAACCGGAAACTTAGTACATGTGTGAATACATAGACAAACAGAGTGTCACTAGTATGCCTCTACTTGACTAGCTCGTTAATCAAAGATGGTTAAGTTTCCTAGCCATGGACAAAGAGTTGTCAATTGATAATCGGGATCACATCATTAGAGAATGATGTGATTGACTTGAAGCATCCGTTAGCTTAGCACGATGATCTTTTAGTTTGTTGCTATTGCTTTCTCCATAACTTATACATGTTCCTATGACTATGAGATCATGCAACTCCCGAATACCAGAGGAACACTTTGTGTGCTACCAAACGTCACAACATAACCGGGTGATTATAAAGGTGCTCTACAGGTGTCTTCGATGGTGTTTGTTGAGTTGGCATAGATCGAGATTAGGATTTGTCACTCCGATTGTCGGAGAGGTATCTATGGGCCCTCTCAATAATGCACCTCACTATAAGCCATGCAAGCAATGTGACTACAGAGTTTGTTGCGGGATGATGCATTACGGAATGAGTAAATAGACTTTCCGGTAACGAGATTGAACTAGCTATTGAGATACCGACAGTCGAATCTCGGGCAAGTAACATACCGATGACAAAGGGAACAACGTATGTTGTTATGCGGTTTAACCGATAAAGATCTTCGTAGAATATGTAGGAACCAATATGAGCATCCAGGTTCTGCTATTGGTTATTGACCAGAGAAGAGTCTCGGCCATGTCTACATAGTTCTCGAACCCGTAGGGTCCACACGCTTAATGTTCTATGACGATTTGTATTATGAGTTATGTAATTTGATGACCGAAGTTTGGTTGGAGTCCTGGATGAGATCGGGAATATGACGAGGAGTCTCGAAATGGTCAAGATGTAAAGATCAATATATTGGAAGACAATATTCGGACATCAGAAAGGTTCCGAGTGATTCGGGAATTTTTGGGAGTACTGGAATGTTATGGGGATTCGTATTGGGCCTTAATGGGCCATACGGGAAAGGAGAGAAAGGCCTTAAGTGTGGTCGCGCCCCTTCCCCATGGACTGGTACGAATTGGACTAGGGAAAGGGGGCGCCCCCTTCCTTCCTTCTCCTTCCCCCTTCCCTTTTCCTATTCCATGTGGGAGGCGGAATCCTACTAGGACTAGGGAGTCCTAGTAGGACTCCACACTTTGGGCGCGCCCTATGAGGGCCGGCCTCCTCCTCCTTCCATCCTTTATATACGTGGCCAGGGGGCACCCCATAGACACACAAGTTGATCATTGATCTTTAGCCATGTGCGGTGCCCCCCTCCACCATTATCCACCTCGGTAATATCATAGAGGTGCTTAGGCAAAGCCCTTTTCCGGTAGCAACATCATCACCGTCATCACGCTCATCGTGTTGACGAAACTCTCCCTCGAAGCTCTACTGGATTGTGAGTTTGCGTGATGTCATCGAGCCGAACGTGTGCAGATCGCGGAGGTGCCGTACCTTTGGTGCTAGATCGGTCGATCATGAAGACGTGCGACTACATCAATCGCGTTGTCATAACGCTTCCGCTTACGATCTATGAGGGTACGTAGACGACACTCTCCCCTCTCATTGCTATGCATCACCATGATCTTGCGTGTGCGTAGGAACTTTTTTGAAATTATTGTGTTCCCCAAGAGAACAATAGTAGGTGGAGGCTAGAGGAAGTCGATGGTGGATGAATAGTAGCCCATGGAGTCCTGTTTTGCGGTACGCCACACCCCTCCCGGTCAACAGGACCCTATTTCGACCGTAGGCGCTCCAACACTAGTATGTTTCCTCCATTTTGCGGTACGCCACACCCCTCCCGATCAACAGTCATCGGTTTCGACCGTACGCGGTCAAACACAAGTCCATTAAATCTGTTTTGCGGTATGCCAGGCCCTTCCCGATGAACAGCACCCCGTTTAGACCATACGTAGTCGAACAAAAGGCCCATTTCCTCCGTTCTGCGATATGCCAGACCTCGTTTCGGCTGTTCCGTCCAAGCCGGTTGGCTCTCGATGAACACAACGTATTTTGTTGCCTCCCGATGAACACGACGCATTCCGTGGCCTCCCCATGAGCACGATGCAGTTTCTTCATTCCGACCCAGCCTATTGGCTTCCGATGAACAGGATTAGTCGTCGTATGCGTTAGAGACCCCGCCCATATGTACGTACGTAGCCGTATTTACTACCTTGCAGTGTGGTCGTACGTACGTGTACACAATATAGACGGGACTATGTGGCATGCTACGTCGGCACCTCTACTTCAGCACGTGCCACTCCTTACTCGGACAAGGTACGTCGCTACATAGACACTAATCGACTTCTATGTACGTACATGTTTGCGGCCGAACAAATAACACAACCTTCACTTCAACCTGGTGGGTCCCATCTGTCAGGGGGTAAGAAGGTAGTTTCTTCCGTGCGAAGACAAAGCCGGTGGGTCCCAACTATCAGGGGGGATGTCTTTTTCGTGAAATATAGAGGCCCTTCCGGTAGGTCCGAGGTGTCAGGTGGAGGAATCATTATTTTGCACATAATAAGGAGGCACTTCCTTGCGTGCGGCCATGGACCCAACTGCGAGCCTCTCCACTTACAGTGCTCTTTTGACGGTTGTCGTTCGTTGACCGTGTTGACGACACTGTACTGCCGGAGAGCACCAAGGTGGTGGACAGCGGCGCGACCTAGGATGGGAACGACCCGGAGCCGGGGAATACGTAGAAGTGGATGCCCACACGGAGGGGAGTATGAGGGTTGACTGCTTCGGCTGCGGTTTGAGGCTGCCGTCTCCGGAGATTAACAGGGGGTGTGGGTGAGTAGAGGGAAGGTCTGGCCAATAGTAGTATGGTCGAGCGGTGAGGCATGCGTGTCAGCATAGCCGGCCACAGGAGGCTTGAGCAGGCGGTACGACGGGCGCAGGTTTGGGCGGCTGGAGCAACAAGACCAAAGGTTGAAGATGCAGCTTGGCCTGTTGGATTAACATCAAACGGTCAGTGCAGCTAGAATCGTTTATTGACTAAGTTGACAAAGCCCTGCGTACGCGTAAACTTAGTAGGCCCACAAGTCAACCTCCAAATCTGGTGGGTCCCAGCTAGCAGGGGAATCAATTTTTCTCGCGTAATAAGGTGGCACTTCCTTACGTACGAAGATGTTTTCTCGTTTATTTATTTCTTCTTTTTTGAGTCAGAATAAAAAGAAAACAATTTAGGATCTTCGGTACAATCTATATTTTCACGAAAAGGATCATAATAAAGCTAGTGGGTCCCAGCTGTCAAGGAGAGGAAACTTTTTATTTCCGCGTAATAAAGGAAGCACTTCCTTGCGCGTGAAGATGTAGCTGGTGGGTCAAACCTGTCAGGGGGAGAAATTATTTGTTTTCGCATAATATGGGGGCACTTGCTGCATGCGGCCATGGGCCATGTGGGTCCCTACTGTCAGCCAATCCACGTACATGCCTCATCCGATGGATGTCATTTGTTGAAAAATTTGACCACGCCATGCCGAGAGAACCAACGCAGTGAACGATGGCGAGTATTACGAAGGGAACGACCCAGAGTCGGCGAAGACACAATAGTGGATGCCCATGCAGTCACTCAGTGAAGACAAAAGATAGTGCGAACATACAATGACTTCACAAGGAGTAACAGTAAGTAAAGGTAAGGGAAGATGAAACCAGTGACTCGCTGAAGACAATGATTTGTTGGACCAGTTCCAGTTGCTGTGACAACTGTACGTCTGGTTAGGGCAGCTAGGTATTTAAACCTTAGGACACACAGTCCCGGACACCCAATCCTGAACACGCAGCTCAGGACACCCAGTCCTCACCGTATTCCCCTTGAGCTAAGGTCACACAGACCTCGCCCAATCACTCTGGTAAGTCTTCAAGGTAGACTCCCAAACCTTCACAGACTTCGTTCACCGGCAATCCACAATGTCTCTTGGATGCTCAGAACGCGACGCCTAACCGGCTGGAGGATGCACAGTCCTCAAGTGTAATAAGTCTTCAGATCACACAGACAAGAAGACTTAAGTGATGCCTAATTCTCTTTGGCTCTGGGTGGTTAGGGCTTTATCCTCGCAAGGAATTCTCTCTCAAAGGCTTCGAGGTGGTTTGCTCTCAAACGACAAAAGCCGTACTCTCAATCTGAGCAGCCAACCGTTTATGGTTGTAGGGGGTGGGCTATTTATAGCCACTTGGCAACCTGACCTGATTTGTCCGAAATGACCCTAGGTCACTAAGGAACTGACACGTGTTCCAACGGTCAGATTTCAAACTCACACGGCAACTTTACTTGGGCTGCAAGCAAAGCTGACTTGTCCGACTCTGGACAAGATTCGCTCTCATAGTCTTCACTCGAAGACATAGGTTTTGGTTAGGCATCACTTCAGTCATTCTGACTGGTTCTCTTGGACCCCACTTAACAGTACGGTGGTTCCTATGACTCAACACAGAAGAAGGAGAACTACGAAAGATCTAAGTCTTCAAGCTCCATAGGCTTCATGTGGTGTCTTCTCTTGTCATAGTCTTCAATGTGAATATCTTCATATACCACCTTTGACTTCAATGTCTTCATACATTTTTAGGGGTCATCTCTGGTAGGAAAACTGAATCAATGAGGGACTTCTACCTGTGTTATCCTGCAATTCTCACAAACACATTAGTCCCTCAACTAGGTTTGTCGTCAATACTCCAAAACCAACTAGGGGTGGCACTAGATGCACTTACAATCTCCCCCTTTTTGGTGATTGATGACAAACTAGTTGAAGTTTTCAATGGGGAATATAATCTGTGAAATTGTAAAGGATAAGGAATTGTCTTCATAAGTTGCAAGGGCTCCCCCTGAAGATGTGCATATAAGTAATTTGCTTTTGGAATGCAAATGCACATGGCAGGTTGTACTTGTGGAGATCCACTTCAACTTATGATGACAATCCACTATGCATGTGAAAGTATATGAAGATAATGACATGCATAATGGAAAATGGACGTCTGCAGAATGATCTAAGTGCGGAATTTATCGTCGCACATGCGGAATTTATCATCGCAACACAAGGTGGCAGATAAGTAGCAGACGACCATCGAGTTTAAGTGTTACAACTCAAAGAACCAAATGTAGCAAAACGAGAGTTGTAAGCAGGAAGCAAAATATAAAGCACCCGCCCATATGGACCCGCTTGAAGACTATCAACCTCATATGCTTCTCCCCCTTTTGTCAGTAAGGACCAAAAAGGTTTGAAGACATAGAGCATCTACTCGTTCCCATGAGTAGGTGAAGCAGCAGGGGCGTTGGTGGTGTTTCACGGTGCTGAAGAGCTTGGAGCAGAGTCGAAGCATGCTGAAGGAGGTGGCGGTGAAGTAGCATCGTCTTCATCCTCGATCACTCTGGCAGTCACAGTTGCAGCAGAGGAAGAGAACTCAGAGTCTTCATGGGATGGAGTTCATCGCAGCACTGCCCTTCGAGGAGGTGTGGAGTCAAACTTGAATCGCTCAATGAAGCCATCCTCTTGAAGATCATCTTCAGAACACATCAGCGTTAGCCCTTTCCATGTGCGGCGAGAGGTTTCATGGGCAACAAAAGCATTCTTGGTGGCAAGATTGCGAATGCGATTAACATCCACCAAGAGGCTTTGCATCTGATGCTTCAGCCAGTCATGATGCCTATCCTGTTTCTGATGAAGAGCCACAAGAAACTCTTGGTTGTTGAGAACACGAGTGCGCTTCTTGGGTCGTGGAGCAGTTGTACTGTCAGTGGCTTCAGTGAGAGCAGGATGCGGTGCACGTGTAGTGCCAGCCAAAGGATACACACGAGCGACTGCTTCAACTCCTTCAATGTTCTGAGAAAAACTTTGATGCTCTGCATTCTGAAGACTTAGAGGTTCCTTGGCAGGCTCAGGATAGATAGCTTCAATAGACATATCCACATCAGGCAGAAAAATCCGATGATTGCGAGCAGATGGCTGATATGAGATAGTGGAGTGAAGTTTGATCAGCCGCATTACCCATGGGGCGTAGAACTTCAAGCCAAACAGATCAGAGCCTGATGTAGCAAGTTGGAGAATGAAGAAGTCCTGTGCATTGAAGCATTTGCCATGAAGAATATAGAAGACCAAAGTCTTCATTGCACCTTCAAGCTTGGCATGTGGAGAGTGTCCTTTGATTGGCCAGAGAGTTTGCCTTATGATGTGATAAATGGTTCTTGGCAGATACTCAAGGTCTTCAACAAAGAACTCCGTGGGATAAGCAGCATCTTGGGGCAATGGCTTCATCATACTGAGCATCTGACTCATATTAGGTTCAGTCTTCTGAAAGATGCTCTCAATAGCTTCACTATGAAGCTGACAGCCATGCTCGTAGAGATCGCCAGGAGTGGGCAAACCAGTGAGCTCAATGATGTCAAAGGCTTTGGCTTCGTGATGAACGTTTCCTGTCATCCACTCCAGGACCCAAGTCTTCGAATCTCTGCTATACCCGCGGACGTGAAGTGTGGCATAGAATTGGAGCAGCAACTCTTCATTCCAATGCTCTTGGTCAGTAACGAACGGCAGCAGTCCAACTTCCTTGAAGCAATCCAGAGCTTCTTCCATATAGGGCAGACCAGCTGTAGCTTCAATGTCAAGGCACTTGTGTGGGAAGATGTGACCTTGGTTGTAAAGAACGCATGAGTAATAGCTTCGCTGTGGATAGCTCCAGAACCGATCAGATGATATCCTTTCCCTTGAGTAGGGGTTCCTAGAGCTATTGAAGAATGTGTTGTCTGCTCTGAAGCCATTGATATTGAAGGAGCCAGGTGCTGATGCAGGACCTGGGAACCTTGGCAATCTTGGGATTGGCTTCTGTACCTGAGGCCTGTGCTCAACATGATAGTCGAACTGGGGACCAGCAGCAGACTCAGGAACAGAAGTGGTGGGATCAGTGGCTTCGCTGACTTCTTCTTCCGTTGGGGAGGGCTCCACATTAGCTTCAGCCATGACAGCGTCAGTGGCTTCATTGGTGGTGGTGGTGGCAGCTTCAAGATTTTCAATCTCCACTTGACGAGCTGGAGGGTCGGTCACAATCACGTTCTCGTCGAGAACTGCTTCTTGGTGGGACAGGGGAGTGGCAACTTGTGGGACTTCTTCTTCCGCGGCTGATGCAGCCGGATTGTCTTCAGCAGAGACTTGAGGCCTGGGACCTTTGCGAAGCCTGCGCAACGCAGGCGACGCCTGTGTAGTTGGAGTTGGGTGGGCCTCAAAGTCTTCTTCCTCTTGTGGGTGATCCGCCCATGAAGCATCCTGTGCAATTGGCGTCAGTGGACGACCAATGCTGATGAGTTCGTTGTTCTCGAGCTGAGGAAGGACTGCACCATCTTCTACATGGTCATGTTGACCAATGTCTTCAGCAGTGATGAGATCAGCTGCTGGAAAGTCTTCAGCTTCACGAGCCTCTGTCAAAGCAGGCTCGTGGATTGTTAGTTGGCGTTCAGCATCAGGACGAACCATGGAAATGGGTTCAACTATCAAAGGCTCTGTGGGAGCAGCCCGATCTTTCTTGGTCTTCCTCTTCTTCTTGGAGGGGGCAATAGGAGAGGCTTCAGGATGTTTCCTCTTCCTGGCTTCAGCCTCAGCAGTCCTCGTCTTCTTGAGCTCTAAAGCGGTTGACCGGCTTTTTGGCTTCGAGCCAGTCATTCTAGTTGGGAAGACAATGGGATTTGCTTCCTACCTTGGTGCGTCAGGTTCAGCCGTAGCGGGCTTCTTCATCTTCTTTGCAGCCATCCTGCGGTCGATGCCAGGACGCCCAAGGGCCTTGCGCTTCTCAGCCTCATTGTAGGCTAGCACACATCTATCAGCCAGAACCTTCATGCGCTCACGCGAACCCTGAGCTTCTGCACGTTTCTTTAGAAAGGCTTCCTTGAGCTCGTGCAGCATAATCTTGAAGTTCTTCACCTCTTGCACGCTGAGCTTGGCCATATGCTTCTTGAACTGAGCCTTTTCATAGTCAATCTTTTGCTTCAGTTCAACAATGCGCTGGGCGATAGCTAACTCTGAAGCAATGGCGCCATGGAAGGCGACACTAACGCCAATGGGTAGCTGCAGATCTTCGAAGCTGATGTTTGGCGTGTCAAACCACTCATCAATGAAGTTGTGGATGATTGTCACATCAAAGAGAGGCAGATCATTGAAGATTTCTTCTTCTTCTTTGCTCTTGATGAGTTGCTCAAGAGCGTCATCTGCAAGATCTTCATCACTTGACAGACCAATGGCATCATTGCGCAGAATGGCAGCAGCTGTTAGCTCTTGGCCGGTGTGTGGCAGAGGCATCTTGACCTTCTGGGGCTTGGAGATGTGTGATAAATCTTCGGACTGCACACTGTCTTCAGGAGGTGCAGTTGCCAGTGGCTTCGCCCATGAGACTTTTGGTGAAGGGGCAGTCTTTGAAGCTTTAGGCTTCTTCAACTTCTTTGGCTTTGGCGCTGCAGGCGCTTCATCTGATTCAGCGTCAGCTGCAGGCTCATTCACTGCAGTCCCTTGAACCAAGATATGGGTGGCCTTCAAGGTTGTAGAAAGGACCGATGACATTGGGTTCTGCATCTCGTGTGCCATCATCCCTTGGAGCTGAGGGGCCAGGGTTGAAGTCTAGTCCCAATGTCTTCTTGTTTTGCTTCGCTGAGTTTTGGGCAAACTGGAAGTTGCGCTTGAACAGAATGTCGTCAAGACACCATAGTAGTGATGATGGGTGTGCATCAACAGGCTGTGGCCCACGGACCATGCAGGGATAGAAGCCTTGTTCAACGGCTTCATCTCTGGACCTGGGTTGAAGATTCTTGTATAGGATGTCTCCCCACGGTCTCTTGATGGCATTTTTCTCAGCATATTCCTGGGTTACAAATCGGTATTTGAACCATTGTTCTGCCCAATATCTTCGAATCCATTGGATTTGGGTCTTGCGCTGATTGTAATCCTCTTCAGGATCTGTCTTGTACAGTTCTGAGAGGTCATCTGGCAGATCTCTAGATGTTTCCCCATGACGCTTTCTGCCACCCTTCCTTGCTGATTTCTCTGAAGCCATGAACTTTAAACTGAAAGGCTTCAACACGTTCAAAGGCTTCAAAGATTTTCGCTTGCTGGACAAACATGAACTTGCTTCGGGTGAATTTATATGATGCTGTAAGAATTCCGTAAATGAATGCAGACTATGAGAACCAAGGGATTCTCCCACGGACATGTACCTGTGACAGCATTAAGGTGTGAGGGAAGGGGAAGAGGTCATATGCATTCTCAGGAGATTTTGAATATAAATCAGTTTAGAAGACATTGGCCTCATCGTGCGAAGACATTCACTCATAGATAAGGAGTTGGTTCCAGATTTGTACGAATCCAGAGATCAGTACAAGTGAGGAATCAAACTACTTTGTGAAGCACAAGTGAATATACTAGGCATGTTATGAGATGCAGTATGAGAGAGATCTAACTTGTGTGAATAGAAACTGCTTGTGGTAGAAAGTGACAAAGCCATAGGATCAACGGTGCCGTAAAAAGGAAGTTTTATTTACCACACTAAGAACTGCTAGACGGAGTGGAAGATGAGGCCGAGCAGTTTGATCTTCCGTGCCCTAACTTGGCGACGGAGGACAACTACGGTGACGGCGGAGAGGACGATGTCCGCGGTCGGCGTGAAGACGGCGTCGGAGAGGTTGCGGCAGCGAAGCACTTCATCGCCGGCGTCGTCGAGGGCTAGCGGTGGCGCTAGGGTTCGTGCGAGAGTGGAAGAAGAGATAATGACCACCGTGAAGTGTGTATTTATAGGTACAGGGGTGGCACTATGTTATTACACAGGTGCCCCTGGCGATTCGCATCTGAGGAACACGTGGCCGTTATGCGGAATTTTGGGGTTTGTTCCACGTCCCACGCACGCCTGGATTGTCGGGTGGTCGTTCCTACTTCTTCGGGTTTCATGTGGAGGAATGAGCATTGAAAATGGACTTAATGGTTGTCTCTGTATCTTCTGCTGACAAGGACGAAGAGAAGACATTTGACAGTTTCAATATAATGCATATGATTTGGAGAGATAGAATTTGAGATAGAAAGCATAGAGAGGTTAGGGTCCGATCACATTCACTTAGTTCAAAAAATTCAACAAGAAGACATAGCTATAAGTGAATGTTGTAGAGGACAGAACACTAGTATATATATATATATATCTATATAATCAACATAGTGAAGATAATCATGAAGATATGTTGAGATTGAAGCCAAACCAAATGCGAAGACATAGTAAATGTAATGCCATGAGTGAAACACTTCAAAATAGAACATTTGGTGGTGGCGTTACCCACCATATAGGAAGTATTAGACCCAGACACGGCGCACAATTATCGTGGTGCTCCAAAGTCAAATTCCACATTAATGTATTCACACTTAGAATGTATGTCTTCATTGATTGAAGATATACTTTACTTCGTGTGTTGCACATCTAAGTCATCAATATGCATAAGGGTTAGGATGTGTGCCTGATCACAGGACATTTGAGGATTCCAGGATATTTAGCTCACACCATAACTTGCAAAATCTCTTCTCATCCAAGGGCTTGGTGAAGATATCTGCCAATTGCTCTTCAGTGTTGACGTGTATGATATCAATATCTTCCTTCACAACATGATCTCTGAGAAAGTGATGACGAATTTCAATGTGCTTTGTCTTCGAGTGCTGAACTGGGTTGTTGGCAATCTTGATGGCGCTTTCGTTGTCGCAGTAGAGTGGCACTTGCTTCAGATGAATGCCATAGTCTTTGAGAGTTTGCTTCATCCACGGAAGCTGAGCGCAGCAAGATCCAGCAGCAATGTATTCAGATTCAGCAGTGGAGAGAGATACACAGTTCTGCTTCTTTGAAGACCAACATACAAGTGATCGTCCCAGAAAGTGACATGTGCCCGATGTAGACTTGCGATCAACTTTGTCACCAGCATAATCAGCATCCGAGAATACAACCAGATCAAACTCTGAGCCCTTTGGATACCATAATCCTAGAGTTGGGGTGTGAGCCAAATATCGAAGAATTCGCTTCACAGCTAAGTGATGCGACTCCTTTGGTGCCGCTTGAAATCGAGCACACATGCAAACACTAAGCATAATATCTGGCCTAGATGCACATAGATAAAGTAAAGAACCAATCATGGAGCGGTATACCTTTTGATTGAACTCTTTACCATTGTCGTCAGGACCCAGATGATGCTTGGCTGGCATTGGCGTCGTGAAGCCTTTGCAGTCTTGCATACCGAACTTCTTCAGGCAATCTTTGAGATACTTCTCTTAAGATATGAAGATGCCGTTGCGTTGCTGTCGTATTTGAAGACCGAGAAAGAACTTCAGCTCTCCCATCATAGACATTTGATATTGCTCTTGCATCATATATCCAAACTCTTCATTGTACTTCTGATTGGTGCAGCCGAAGATAATGTCATCCACATATATTTGGCACACAAACAGTTCACCATCATATGTCTTCGTGAAGAGAGTGGGGTCGAGAGAACCAGGTATGAAGCCTTTGCTCTTCAGGAAGTATTTGAGTGTGTCATACCAGACCCGAGGGGCTTGTTTGAGGCCATACAGTGCCTTGTTGAGCTTGTATACCATGTCAGGATGTTTTGGATCTTCAAAGCCAGGAGGTTGTGCAACATACACTTCTTCTTCAATCTTTCCATAGAGGAAGGCGCTCTTCACATCGATTTGATAAAGAAGTATGTTGTGATGATTTGCATAGGCCATCAGTATGCGTATGGCTTTAAGTCTAGCCACAGGAGCAAATGTTTCATCGAAGTCAATGCCGTCCACTTGAGTATATCCTTGAGCAACGAGACGAGCTTTGTTTCTGACAACTTGACCATGCTCATCTTGCTTGTTGCGGTATATCCATTTGGTGCCTATTATGTTGTGCTTCTGAGGATCGGGACGCTTGACCAGTTCCCATACATTATTCAGCTCAAACTGTTGAAGCTCGTCTTGCATAGCTTGAATCCATTCAGGTTCCATGAAGGCTTCTTCAACTTTCTTGGGTTCTGTTATTGAGACGAATGTGAAGTGCCCACAGAAATTTGCTAGCTGAGTTGCCCTTGAACGAGTGAGTGGACCGGGTGCATTGATGCTATCAATTATTCTTTCAATCTGCACTCATTGGCAACGCGAGGATGTACAGGGCGAAGATTTTGCTCTTGCTGATTATTGTCGTTGTTAGAAGGAATGTCTTCAGGCTGAGCATTGTCTTCATGTTGATCAGGTGCTGAGATGATAAGTTCTTCTTCAGGATGAGCTTCAGAAGGTATAATTTCTCCAGTTCCCATTAGCTTGATTGATTCTCTGGATGGAACTTCATCTAGCACATTTGGCAGTTTCTCTCTTTGTGAACCGTTGGTCTCATCGAACCACACATCCACTGTTTTAACCACTTTGTAATGAAAGAGATTGAAGACTCTGTAGGAGTGCGAATCCTTTCCATATACAAGCATAAAACCCTCATGTGCTTTTGGTGCAAACTTTGAGGTGTGATGTGGGTCCTTGATCCAGCACCTGGCGCCAAATACTCTGAAGTAACTGACATTTGGCTTCTTGCCAGTAAGGAGCTCATAAGATGTCTTGTTCAAAAGCTTGTGAAGATAAACATGATTGATTGTATGGCATGCAGTATCAATGGCTTCAGGCCAGAATTTTCTTGGAGTCTTGTATTCATCTAGCATCGTTCTGGCCATCTCAATGAGTGTTCTGTTCTTGCGTTCGACGACCCCATTCTGCTGTGGCGTGTACGGGGCTGAGAATTCATGTGTGATGCCCAAGGTATCAAGATATGTATCAAGGCCAGTGTTCTTGAATTCAGTGCCATTGTCACTTCTGATATGCTTTATCTTGGCGCCATAGTTGTTCATTGCTCGATTGGCGAAGCGTCTGAAGACATGCTGCACTTCAGTCTTGTAAAGGATTATGTGCACCCAACTATATCTAGAATAATCATCAACAATGACAAAGCCATAGAGACAAACAGTAGTAGTAATAGTTGAGTAATGAGTGGGACCGAAAAGATCCATGTGAAGCAGTTCGAAGGGTCGAGTAGTGGTCATGATTGTCTTCGAGGGATGTTTGGCCCTCGTCATCTTTCCTGCCTCACAGGCACCACATAAGTGATCTTTCTTGAACTTGACGCCCTCGATGCCTATGACATGCTTCTTCTTTTCCAGGGTGTGGAGGTTCCTCATGCCACCATGCCCAAGCCTCTGATGCCAGAGCCAGCATTCTGAAGCTTTTGCTAGAAGACATATGGCAAGCTGTGGTCCTGCTGAGAAATCTACCACATACAAATCATCTTTTCGATACCCTTCAAATACTAGAGACTTGTCAGATTCCATTAGAACAAGGCAACGATATTTTCCAAATATTACGATCATGTTTAAATCACAAAGCATTGAGACAGACATTAAGTTGAAGCTAAGGGATTCAGCAAGCATGACTTTATCCATGTGTTGATCCCTTGAGATTGCAACTCTACCTAGACCCAATACCTTACTTTTACCAGTGTCAGCAAATGTGATGTGGCTCTTGTCGGATGGAAGTCCTGGTTGAGTCCATAAGAAGACTTCTTTTGCCAGTCATGTGATTTGTACACCCACTATCAATAATCCATTCTGAAGACGCTGGTGCCGTACCCTACAGTGCAGAGGGGGATAGGCTTCACGAAGAGCATTGTGAAGCAAAAACATTTGACGAACCAGTGGGTTATGAAAGCTTAGATCCAGATTAGGACTAATACGGAGAGTAGCAAGCGATTCAGGAATGAAGTACATAGTAAGACCATTCGGGCATTTGATCTTGCGCCCTACAAGATGTTTAAGGTCCCCAGCAATAGCGTCAGACGATTTTGGTTTTCTGCTGGAGACCTTTCCCAGCAAAAGAGAGTTAAGCTTTCTTAGCCACCCACATCTTCAAGGGTGGCTTAGAAGCAATAAGTCTAAGTGCAGCATCTGAGAACTTTGGCTTTGGAGCCCTAGCAAACAGTCTTGTAGGCGGACAATAGTACTCATAAGAATAAGCAGAATAGCTCTTGGTCTTATGAACATGGCGGTTTGATGAACCGCTCTCATATTCATATGCCTGAGTATGGTTTCCCTGCAAAACATTTGCGTTAGTGCGACTCAGGTGAGTCCTCTGTCTGTATGAAGCCTTTGGACCATATGAAGCCTTTGGTCTGAGGTTTGTCTTCTTCACGTGAGGTGTCATGATGACATTCATAGGAAGATTCTCCAGACACCTTTTCGGAACCCAGATCTTCTTCATAGGCGGTCCATTCCTGCAGTTAGTACCAATGTACCTGGCAAACACTTCACCATTCTGATTCTTAAACAGTTTATAGTTTGCATCAAGGGATTCATCAATGATAATGGGGTTAGCACAAGTGAAGCCAGATAGATTGGATGGATCTGCTGAAGGTTCCTTTGCAGCAACCCACGTGGTTTTGGGGTACTACTCAGGTTTCCAGTAAGAGCCATCAGCATTCATTTTCCTTACGAACCCAACACCCTCTTTCCTCGGGTTTCGGTTCAGAATCTACTTTTTGAGGACATCACATAGTGTCTGATGCCCTTTAAGACTTCTGTACATCCCTATTTCAAGCAATGTCTTCAACCTAGCATTCTCATCAGCAATAGCAGTGGTATCCTCAGCAGAGGGGTTAGTTAGCACATCAACAGTTGAAGATATTGCAACAGCAGTAGCAGTAGAACATTCAGCAACAGAAGTAGCATTATCACGCTCAATGCATTTAAGACATGGTGGTTCAAATCCTTCCTGAGCGAAACTGATCTGTTTGGCGCGAAGTGACTCGTTTTCCTTTTGAAGATCTTCATGAGCCGCTCTCAATTTCTCAAGATCTTGCTTCCTTTGAAGATAATCATAGGAAAGCTTTTCATGAGTTGTTGAGAGAGTTTCATGACGACTTTCAAGTTCCTGATACTTAACGTGAAGTTTTTTTATGTCTTCAATTAAGGATTCAGATCGAGTCATTTCAGCACCTAACAGATCATCGCTTCTGTCTAACAGTTTTTGAATATGTTCCATAGCTTTCTGTTGTTCAGTTGCAATTTTAGCAAGTGTTTTGTAGCTGGGTTTTGAACCACAATCAGAGTCATCGTCACTAGATGTTTGATAGTGAGTAGTGCGTGTGTTTACCTTGGCACCACGTGCCATGAAGCAGTAGGTAGAAGCGGAGTAGTCCTTGTCATTTGCATTGGTGTCGGTGATGAAGTCATTGTCTTCAGTGTTGAAGATGGACTTGGCAACGTATGCTGTAGCCAGACTTGCGACGCCTGAATGGGACTCCTCCTCAGACTCCACCTCCGCCTCCTCAGAAGCGGACTCCTCCTCTGAATCCATTTCCTTGCCAACAAACGCACGTGCCTTGCCAGATGAGCTCTTCTTGTGTGATGAAGACTTTAAGGAAGACTTGGAAGAAGACTTTGGGTATTTCTTCTTCTTCTTCTTGTCGTCAGAGTCATATTCCTTGCTCTTCTTCTTCTTTTTGTTCTCATTGTCCCACTGTGGACACTCAGAGATGAAGTGGCCAGGTTTCTTGCACTTGTGACATGTTTTCTTCTTGTAGTCGTGAGCAGAAGCTTCATCATTCCTTGAGCTTGATCGGGAAGACTTTCTGAAACCTTTCTTCTTGGTGAATTTTTGGAACTTCTTCACAAGCATAGCAAGTTCCCTTCGAATGTCTTCAGGATCATCCGAACTACTGTCAGATTCTTCTTCAGATGAGGAGACAGCTTTTGCCTTCAAGGCACGAGTTCGCCCATAGTTTGGACCGTAGATATCTCTTTTCTCAGAAAGCTGAAACTCATGTGTGTTGAGCCTCTCAAGTATGTCAGACGGCTCGAGTGTCTTGAAATTAGGACGTTCTTGAATCATCAGGGCTAGGGTGTCAAACGAACTATCAAGTGATCTCAGTAGTTCTTGACGACTTCATGTTTGGTGATCTCAGTAGCGCCGAGGGCTTGAAGCTCATTTGTGATGTCAGTGAGTCGGTCAAATGTGAGCTGGACATTCTCATTGTCATTTCGCTTGAAGCGGTTGAAGAGGTTGCGAAGGACACTGATTCTCTGATCTCTCTAGGTTGAGACGCCTTCATTGACCTTGGAGAGCCAGTCCCAGACCAGCTTAGATGTTTTCAAAGCACTCACACGGCCATACTGTCCTTTGGTCAGATGACCATAGATGATATTCTTGGCAGTAGAGTCCAGTTGAACAAATTTCTTGACATCAGCAGCAGTGACACCTTCTCCAGCCTTGGGAACGCCGTTCTCGATGACATACCATAGGTCGACGTCAATGGCTTCAAGATGCATGCGCATCTTATTCTTCCAGTAGGGATATTCAGTTCCATCAAAGATGGGGCACACAACGGAGACTTTCCCTGCAGTCGACATAGCTAAAACTCCAGGTGGTTAAACCGAATCACACAGAACAAGGGAGCACCTTGCTCTGATACCAATTGAAAGTGCGTTATATCAACTAGAGGGGGGGTGAATAGGCGATTTTTATGAAAGTCTTCAAAACGTGGAAGTTATGAAGACAAACGATAGAAATAAACCTATTACCCTGCAGCGGAAGGTAGACTACACTAGGCAAGCCATAGCCAAGTATTCAATAGAGTGAAAGCACAATGACTAATAGCAGCAATGTAGTAAGGATCAGGTAGGAAGATATTGTGAAGCCACACAGAACACGCAGTCACTCAGTGAAGACAAAAGATAGTGCGAACATACAATGACTTCACAAGGAGTAACAGTAAGTAAAGGTAAGGGAAGATGAAACCAGTGACTCGCTGAAGACAATGATTTGTTGGACCAGTTCCAGTTGCTGTGACAACTGTACGTCTGGTTAGGGCAGCTAGGTATTTAAACCTTAGGACACACAGTCCCGGACACCCAGTCCTGAACACGCAGCTCAGGACACCCAGTCCTCACCGTATTCCCCTTGAGCTAAGGTCACACAGACCTCGCCCAATCACTCTGGTAAGTCTTCAAGGTAGACTCCCAAACCTTCACAGACTTCGTTCGCCGGCAATCCACAATGTCTCTTGGATGCTCAGCACGCGACGCCTAACCGGCTGGAGGATGCACAGTCCTCAAGTGTAATAAGTCTTCAGATCACACAGACAAGAAGACTTAAGTGATTCCTAATTCTCTTTGGCTCTGGGTGGTTAGGGCTTTATCCTCGCAAGGAATTCTCTCTCAAAGGCTTCGAGGTGGGTTGCTCTCAAACGACAAAAGCCGTACTCTAAATCTGAGCAGCCAACCGTTTATGGTTGTAGGGGGTGGGATATTTATAGCCACTTGGCAACCCGACCTGATTTGTCCGAAATGACCCTGGGTCACTAAGGAACTGACACGTGTTCCAACGGTCAGATCTCAAACTCACATGGCAACTTTACTTGGGCTACAAGCAAAGCTGACTTGCCCGACTCTGGACAAGATTTGCTCTCAAAGTCTTCACTCGAAGACATAGGTTTTGGTTAAGCATCACTTCAGTCATTCTGACTGGTTCTCTTGGACCCCACTTAACAGTACGGTGGTTCCTATGACTCAACACAGAAGAAAAAGAACTACGAAAGATCTAAGTCTTCGAGCTCCATAGGCTTCATGTGGTGTCTTCTCTTGTCATAGTCTTCAATGTGAATATCTTCATATACCACCTTTGACTTCAATGTCTTCATACATTTTTAGGGGTCATCTCTGGTAGGAAAACCGAATCAATGAGGGACTTCTACCTGTGTTATCCTGCAATTCTCACAAACACATTAGTCCCTCAACTAGGTTTGTCGTCAATACTCCAAAACCAACTAGGGGTGGCACTAGATGCACTTACAGTGAGTAGAGGAATGGCATGGACGGCGTTTGGGAGTAGAGTAGGCCGATGAAGCCTGCGTGGTAGCATAGCCATCCACAGAAGGCGGTAGCAAGCGGTACCGCCGGCGGTGGTTTGGGCAACTGAAGCAAGAATATCCGAGATTGACTATAAGTTTACAAAGCCTTCCATATGCCTCAGTAGGCCCACAAGCCTTCCGTACGCGTCACTGACTATAATTCTCAAAAAATAGTAGGCCCACAAGTAAGCATCACACCTGTGGCAGAGAAAATATATCCCATTTGCGATTTGTAATATTGTACAGCCCATTTTTGAATTCTAATGGAATTTACAACAACCCATTTACAGTTTGTTAAAATTACAGCCCATTTTCTAGCCAGGACAATGATTAATAATTTCAACCAACCTCTCAAAACAGAATTCAACCAAAAATCCCACATTTTGATGGGATCCGAAAAAATATCCCAAAATTTGAAGTCAAGTTAAATATAATTTCAAAATGAATTTGTATTAGGTAAAAATCTAAAGAAATGTTGCATGCGCAATAAGTAATGAAATTAAAATTTCCAAATTCAAACAATAATATTTTTGAAACTAATTACCTGCTTGGTGCATTTTTGAATATTTATAGCCCATTTTTCATAATTACAACCCATTTATTATTTCTTAAAGCCCATTTTTTCTTAGGCCTAATGCATCCCTCATAGGAAAGATTTACAGCCCAGCGGGGTGGAGAATAACAAGTTGACCTGGGTTGGGTATTCCACAAAAAAGTATAGCTGGGCTAGCCATTTTCACCTTGATAAAATAATATCTGGGTTGGATATTTGGTTGACATAAAATAATAGCCTGGGCTAGACAGGCCACGGCCTGCCCAGTTGATACCCTGCTCCTCTAAACAACAACAAAAACTTCGCTCAAGAAAAACTCCGCTTACACCTAAAAAACAAATACTGCTCGAGCTGCTGGGTCCCAACTATCAGTCGCTCCTTGCGCAATTCTCTCGTTTATTGACTATATATGTTGATGATGGTGTGGGACCGTGATGTCAGGAAACCAGGAGGAAGCAAAAAAATATAGTTGTATATATATAATAAGGAGGAACTTGCATACTTACAATTATGGCCCTAGAGGGTCCCTGCGGTCATCTAGTCCACATAAAGTCATCCCCTGATTCCTCATGTTCGTTAACCATGTTGACAATGCTCGGCGCCACGGTGAGTGCAAAAAATCGAAGGACGACAGAGAGGGCCTCGCGGGCCCTACGGATGGTCTGAGACAGCTGTCGGCGTCCTCGGAACGGGGGTACCCAGACTTGCCTGCCTACGGCCCATGGCGTGGCTCCACCAACGGCCTGGTACGGCCCATCTTCACCAGCGATCACTCAAGACCCTTGTGAGGGGCCAAGCCTCGCGAGGCGAATGACACCAAGACCTCCTTCAGGGCGGCCTCGCTAGGATGGCTCCTGAGGAGCGGAGATATCTATGGAAGGGGCACCTCGTGAGGTCTGCGTGACGTGAGCCATGACGACTAAGGCCAGGCGGGCGCCAGCGGGCGCAGGGTGCCAGTTTCCTCTTTGGTGCTAAGGAAGAAGGGGCAGACAAGGAGTCCCGAGGCATTAGGCAAAGGTTTCCATATCGGTGCTACAAGACCAAGACCAGCAGGACGGAGGTCACCGTGGAGCTCACAACGGCGTCACCACCAGAGCCTTTGGCAGGCGAAGACCACCTTTTGTCAGGATAACTTGTACTAGTTCTCTCCCTTCAAAATTGGTCGTTGTGGGATCCCTTCCCGCTTAAACATTTGGGTAGAGGACCAGGGCCTCTATAAATAGGGCTAGCCACCACCGTAGTCAGGGATCGGCTCATGCGGGGATGGGTCATTCGGACCATCCTCAACCACACCAGCTCATCGAGTTCAAGAACACCTCCCCTCAGGAGATTGTTCATCCACTATACTAGTTCATCCTCAGCCCACGAGGCAATCCACCACACCACACTGGAGTAGGGTATTACACCACAACGGTGGCCCGAACTAGTATAAACTCTCGTGTCACTTGTTCCTTGGGTTCGTCGAGCTAGCCTAGAGATCGTTGCGAGAGTGAGATTGGGAGAGAGAGATCTTCGTGCGCACCCCAGTGTTTGAACCTCAAGGCTTTGCCGGAACCCACAATCCGACATTTGGCATGCCAGGTAGTGGTGCGCTGAAGCTTTCTTCTTGGTCAACCGACTCACCATCACCCCGCGACTCCAATATTTGATGGCCGGAGGACCCAAGCTGACCACTGGGCAGACTGGCCTGCCCGGGCGCCACAATCTGCTCCAGAAGACGTCAACTCCATGCTCCAGGCGCCAGCGCGCCGCCTAACACTCGCAGGCGCGGGAAGCGCGGGCCGGCGCCCGCCGCTCTCGTGCCACGGCGTGCTCGCAACCGCGCAATACTCAGGTTATGCTGTGGTGACGGCACCACACACCCAGCGGGAGTAGGCGAACATGCGAGTCGCGCTCATCGTGGCAGGGGAGCTGATGCGGTGTAGGCTGGCGGATAGCGGCCGCGATGCAGTACTGGAGCGAGTTGCCGAGCTAGTGGATGCCGCCTGTAGGGGTACGCCGCCTTTTTGCTCCTTGACCACACCCCAGGTCATGGCAAAAGCGCGTGCGAGGCCCAGGCGAGCCCACGCGCCCCTTGGGGCGTCAGGGGGAACAGACAGCATCGGCGTAGGACCTGGCGCGAGCCTTTTGGTCACGGCCGCACCTTTGCTAGGAGGAACAAGCACTGACGGCCCACCGCACGGACGTGCCAGGATGCCAGACGGCAGCCACCAGGGCCAAGCGCCTCGACTGGCGGCATGAGGCGTGGGGTACCTGGGCGGCGGCTCTGGTGAGGCAGCCACGGATGCCTACGTGCCCCGCATGGTGAACCTAGAATACTTGCCGAGGGAAGGCCCCAATCTGTTCCTCGGACCGGGATGGGCGGCTAGAGGGCCAGAAGCACAGGGCTTCCCCGAGCCGCCCGGAGGCTTCGCTGACCCCTTCAGCAACGACGGCAGTGGGGTACGGTCAATATCTCTAGAGCAAGCTTATGCTAAACCTAAACTGCAAGAGAACCAAGCTGCAGCTCCAGTTAGAGACCTCATGACAGTAGCCAAACCAGCGGTAGGAGCAACGCTTCGGGGGCCGCGCGGGAGAGGCCCGAAGCCAGGCCCTCCCCCGCGTCACCCGGAGCAAGATGTTGCACGGAGGTAGGCCCTCTGCCCGGGGAAGCGCCGGCGAGCCTTCCTCCCCTCCTGGTGGAGTACCCGTGGTCGCCGGGGGCGCTGCCAGCGTCCTCTTTGCCCCTTGGTCTCGTCCTGGTTTCCGGACACCCCAATGGTGGTCGAGGGTGACGCAGGGCGAGGCCCTTGCCTGGCAATATGAAGTAAGGCTCGCGCCTATGATGGTCTTCGCTCGTGACACTCTCACATAATAATGAGTGGGGATGTACACGCCTCAGAGTCTCCGGAGTGCCGCCCTCGGGCCTCGAGGGCTCCCACCCACGTCCTAGTGGAAGCACCATGCTCCGCGCTGGCCATCGACACTGTCCACCAATGACTATGCAGCCAGTGAAAGCACTTAGCTCCGCGCTGGTGGGAAGACAAGAAGACTAGCTAGGTGCCGAATGCGGCCATTTGTTTAGAATGCCTTCTTTGTAGCTTGACTTACTGCCTTTTGGATTTGAACTTGAAGTTGCATTTTCATTTGCAAGCGCGGGGGGCCACTTCGCTTGTTCGTGTTAATTTTCTGAGTTTTCTGGTTCGGTGCCTTGCTTCGAGGCTCCCGCATGCTACCCCTTTCCCTGCAAGCACCTCGTGAGTGGGGGTTGGGCGTAGTATGTGCGTGCTACACACACAACCCGCCACAGTCTGCCGCTTGTTTCTCGCGAAGCCCTCTCGGGCGGGCCGGTAGGCTCTTCAGAAGCCCGAAACCTCACGAGCCCGTGAAGGACTCCCCTCAGGAGCCCGCGGAGAACTCCTCTTGAGAGGAATGCACATCGGCAACTGCAAAACCATCTCGAGGCCAGACTGGATTGAGGTAAGTTACTATAGTAAGCCACGGAAGAGCTCAGGGGCTCGCAAAAGCACATTTCAAGTCTGGCTTAAGGATCAGGACAATAGTCTGATTACATGAGGGGCTCCCCCCTCCCCAAAATGCTCTTACACCTTGAGGGGTCGTGCCTGAGCTTTTGCGTGTAGGTTCAAAGCAAAGGAGCATGGGCTCAATCGGGCATGTCGCTCGCAGCGTCTTCTGAATCACTCCCACACATGTTGCTGGCGCTGTCACCGGCATCGTCTTCACCATCATCGACTACGTCGCCTTCGTCCGCCACGACCGCCACCCCGTCATCCTCGGAAGCGAAGGCCCTGACCAGAGCGTCCACATTATCGTCCAACCAGCGCGCCAAGTTGTCCTGGATGGCCCCGGGCACTAGGGCAATGGCGGCGCTGAAGTCAAAATTGGGATCGATTCTGGAGATGGCTGAAAACTTGGGAGAACGCGTGCCCAATGAGCCCTCAGCTCCTCTCTTCAACAAGCTCATGAGCCCTCTCGGCTCGGTCCCCCAGGCGTGTCACGACGTCGGTGAAGAAGCGAAGGTGGCTGGCGTAGTCTTCTGCGTGGGGATGAGGGGCATGTTCATCATAGATGGCGCCCAGCGCCTGATTGGCCCTCGCTCTGAGGGCTCAGAGCATGAGAGTGTCCTCGCCCTGCAACGTCTACCGGCGGAGCACTTCCTCCCTGCACTGCTACACGAGGGACTCAGCATCAGTAACCCACCGCTGAACCGGGAGCAGTTCGGCACGGGCGGAGGCCAATTCGGCCTGGACGGAGATCAGGGCTGCCGCAGCGGCCTTCTTGCGCTGCTCCGCTTCCTCCAGCCTTGACCTACGGGTGGTGGTTTTGCCCTCGGCTTCGACTCCCACGAGCTTCAGCTTCAGGTCGTATCTGTTCGCGAGGTCCACACAAGCCTCTGCCACCCTATGGTCGACTTCCTCCTGGATCCTGGCCTCGCGCGCGCTGGCAGCGTCCTCTGCCTAGGTGACCTGGCGCTCCCTCATCTCCAATCGCTCAAGCCCGAGGCTGCGCTCCGTGGCCTCTAGCATCAGCGCCCCTCACGCTTCAAGATCTCTTCCTCTTTGGAAGGTGACCCCTTAATCGACGCCAAGTCAGTCCTGCGTGCCTCGACCTGGTGCTCTAGGGAGGCATTCAGAGCTCGGAGCTCCCCTTCACGCTTCTCTGTGGCCTCGCAGCGGCGGTCAGCCTCCCTTGCTTCCTCCAAGGCTCGGGCGCTGGCTTCACGTGAGGGAGCGAGGGATGCCTCGGCCAGCACGATGGCGCGGTCGCGCTAGAGACGCCCAAGGTCAATGGCCACCCTCAGCTGGTCCCACTCGTCCGCCAGCCGAAGACCTTTGGTCTCAAGACGGGCGTCAACATCCACGAGCTCTTCCTCGAGCTGGCTTAGTGTGCCCATCGCCTCCCGGAAGAGCTCATGACGGACGGCATTGCACTAGCGCGCAAGTTCAAACGCGTGTCCAGGACCGTCCTCCATCCAGGGGTCGTCGAAGAAGTTCAAAGTGGCTCGCTTGCTCCCAGTAGGGGGCTGGAGGCCGGCGCCTTTCCGGCCGCCCTCCGGACCACGACGGAGGACCGGCGGGGCGGGGCCTTTGTCGCTTAAAGATGATACCAGCGCCGAGGTTGTCCATCCGCGGGCAATGACTAATGGCGGGGCCATCGGCACGCTCTCCGCACCTCAAGCAGGACCTCGAAGGAGGAACGACAAGAGCGCAGGGTCGAGACGCCAGGCCGGTGATGTCTACTACACAACCTTCTTCTTGTAAACGTTGTTGGGCCTCCAAGAGCAGAGGTTTGTAGGACAGTAAGAAATTTCCCTCAAGTGGATGACCTAAGGTTTATCAATCCATGGGAGGCGTAGGATGAAGATGGTCTCTCTCAAACAACCCTGCAACCAAATAACATAGAGTCTCTTGTGTCCTGAACACATGCAATACAATGGTAAATTGTATAAGTGCACTAGTTCGGTGAAGAGATGGTGATACAAGTGCAATATGGATGGTAGATATAGGTAACATGAAGCAATTCTTTCCATTCGATCTATCCTAGAGTTCGTACTAGAATAACACCTTAAGACGCAAATCAACCAAAACCCTAATGTCACCTAGATACTCCAATGTCACCTCAAGTATCGGTGGGTATGATTATACGATATGCATCCCATAATATCAAATTCATCTACCCAACCAACACAAAGAAATTCAAAGGGTGGCCCAAAGTTTCTATCGGAGAGTCAAGACGAAAACGTGTGCCAACCCCTATGCATAAGTTTCCAAGGTCACAGATCCCGCAAGTTGATCACCAAAACATACGTCAAGTGAATCAATAGAATACCCCATTGTCACCACGGGTATCCCATGCAAGACATGCATCAAGTGTTCTCAAATCCTTAAAGACTCAATCCGATAAGATAACTTCAAAGGGAAAACTCAATTCATCACAAGGGAGTAGAGGGGGAGAAACATCATAAGATCTAACTATAATAGCAAAGCTCGCGATACATCAAGATCGTGCCGAATCAAGAATACGAGAGAGAGAGAGAGAGAGAGAGAGAGAGAGATCAAACACATAGATACTAGTACATACCCTCAGCCCCGAGGGTGAACTACTCCCTCCTCGTCATGGAGAACGCCGGGATGATGAATATGGCCACCGGAGAGGGATTTCCCCCCCTCCGGCAGGGTGCGGAACAGGGTCCCGATTGGTTTTTGGTGGCTACAGAGGCTTGCAGTGGTGGAACTCCCGATCTAGGTTATTCTCTCGAGGTTTCTGTATTTATAGGAATTTTTGGCGTCGGGAACTAGTCAGGGGGTCCCCGAGTCATCCACGAGATAGGGTGGCGCGCCCCCCACCCTCGTGGACGGCCCGGGACTCTTCTGGCCCAACTCATTTCCTCTGGGGGCTTCTTTTGGTTCATAAAAATCATCAAAAATTGGCACGTCAATTGGACTCCGTTTGGTATTCCTTTTATGTAAAACTCAAAAAACAAGGAAAAAACATAAACTGGCACTTGGCTCTAGGTTAATAGGTTAATCCCAAAAATCATATAAAATAGCATATAAATGCATATAAAACATCCTAGATGGATAATATAATAGCATGGAACAATCAAAAATTATAGATACATTGGAGACGTATCAAGCATCCCCAAGCTTAACTCCTGCTCGTCCTCGAGTAGGTAAATGATAAAACCAGAATTTTTTATGTGGAATGCTACCTAACATAATTTCAATGTAATTTTCTTTATTGTGGCATGAATGCTCAGATCCGAAAGATTCAAGACAAAAGTTTAGTATTGACATAACAATAATAATACTTCAAGCATTCTAACCAAGCAATTATGTCTTATCAAAATAACATAGCCAAAGAAAGCTTATCCCTACAAAATCATATAGTTTGCCCATGCTTCATTTTCGTGACACAAAATGCTCCCATCATGCACAACCCCGATGACAAGCCAAGTAATTGTTTCATACTTAGCATTTTCAAACTTTTTCAACTTTTATGCAATATATGAGCGTGAGCCATGGATATAGAACTATAGGTGGAACAGAGTATGAATATGGAGGTTGTGTGGAGAAGAAAAAAAGGGAGAAAGTCTCACATCAACATGGCTAATCAATGGGCTATGGAGACGCCCATCAATTGATGTCAATGCGAGGAGTAGGGATTGCCATGCAACGGATGCACTAGAGCTATAAATGTATGAAAGATCAACAAAAGAAACTAAGTGGGTGTGCACCCAACTTTCCTGCTCACGAAGACCTAGAGCATTTTGAGGAAGCCCATCATTGGAATATAACAAGCCAAGCTCTATAACGAAAAATTCCCACTAGTATATGAAGTGACAACATAAGAAACTCTCTATCATGAAGATCATGGTGCTACTTTGAAGCACAAGTGTGGTAAAAGGATAGTAGCATTGCCCCTTCTCTCTTTTTCTCTCATTTTTTTGGGCCTTCTCTTTTTTTGGCCTCTTTTTTTCATCCGAGTCTCATCCCGACTTGTGGGGAAATCATAGTCTTCATCATCCTTTCCTCACATGGGACAATGCTCTGATAATGAAGATCATCACACTTTTATTTACATACAACTCAAGAATTACAACTCGATACTTAGAACAAAATATGACTCTATGTAGATGCCCCCGGCGGTGTACCGGGATGTGCAATGAATCAAGAGTGACATGTATATAAAAAATATGAACGGTGGCTTTGCCACAAATACGATGTCAACTACATGATCATGCAAGGCAATATGACAATGATGAAGCGTGTCGTAATAAACGGAACGATAGAAAGTTGCATAGCAATATATCTCGTAATGGCTATGGAAATGCCATAATAGGTAGGTATGGTGGCTGTTTTGAGGAAGATATAAGGAGGCTTATGTGTGATAGAGCGTATCATATCACGGGGTTTGGATGAACCAGCGAAGTTTGCACCAACTCTCGAGGTGAGATAGGGCAATGCACGGTACCGAAGAGGCTAGCAATGATGGAAGGGTGAGAGTGCCTATAATCCGTGGACTCAACATTAGTCATAAAGAACTCAAATAATTATTGCAAAAATCTACAAGTCATCAAAACCAAGCACTACGCGCATGCTCCTAGGGGGATAGATTGGTGTGAAAAGACCATCGCTCGTCCCCGACCGCCACTCATAAGGAAGGCACTCAAAGAACACCTCATGCTTCAAATTTGTCACACAACGGTTACCATACCTGCATGCTACCGGACTTGCAAACCTCAACACAAGTATTTCTCAATTTCACAATTACTCAACTAGCACGACTCTAATATTACCATCTTTATATCTCAAAACAATTATCAAGTATCAAACTATTCAACGCACTCTATATGAAATTTTTTATTATACCCATCTTGAATGCCCATCATATTAGGACTAATTTCATAACCAAAGAAAATTACCTTGATGTTCTAAAAGACTCTCAAAATAATATAAGTGGAGCATGAGAGTTCATTAATTTCTTCAAAATAAAACCACAGTCGTTCTCTAAAAGATATAAGTGAAGCACTAGAGCAAACGACAAACTATTCCAAAAGATGTAAGCGAAGCACAATGAGTAGTTGAATAATTATGTAACTGTGTGAAGACTCTCTAACATTTAAGAATTTCAGATCTTGGTATTTTATTCAACAATCAAGCAAAACAAAAGAAAATAAAATGACGCTCCAAGCAAAACACATATCGTGTGGTGAATAAACATATAGCTCCAAGTAAAGTTACCGATGAACGAAGACGAAAGAGGGGATGCCATCTGAGGCATCCCCAAGCTTGGGCTCTTGGTTGTCCTTGAATATTACCTTGGGGTGCCTTGGTAATCCCCAAGTAGGCTCTTGCCACTCCTTATTCCATAGTCCATCGAATCTTTACCCAAAACTTGAAAACGTCACAACAGAAAACTCGTAAGCTCCGTTAGTATAAGAAAATAAATCACCACTTAGGTACTGTTGTGAACTCATTCTAAATTCATATTGGTGTAATATCTACTGTATTACTACTTCTCTATGGTTCATACCCTCCGATACTACTCATAGATTCATCAAAATAAGCAAACAACACAATGAAAACAGAATCTGTCAAAAACAGAACAGTCTATAGCAATCTGGAGGTGTCAAATACTTATGTAACTCCAAAAATTCTGAAAAATTAGGAAGACCAGGACAATTAGTATATTGATCTACTTCAGTTGGAATTGGTATTTTATCGCTCTCTGGTAAAAAACGAAAATTATCTTCGTGAGCACATACCTTCTGTTTTTTCAGCAAGATCAAACAACAATCACCCAAGAAGATCCTAAAGGCTTTACTTGGCACAAACACTAATTAAAACATAAAAACACAATCATAACAGAGGATAGATGAATTATTTATTACTAAACAGGAACAAATAGCAAAGAGCAAAAATAAAATTGGGTTGCCTCCCAACAAGCGCAAACGTTTAACGCTCCTAGCTAGGCATGATGATTTCAATGATGCTCACATAAAAGATAAGAACTGAACATAAAGAGAGCATCATGAAGAATATGGCTAGCACATTTAAGTCTAACCCACTTCCTATGCATAGGGATTTTGTCAGCAAACAATTTATGGGAACAAGAATCAACTAGCATAGGAAGGCAAAACAAGCATAGCTTCAAGAGTTTCAACACATAGAGAGGAAACTTGATATTATTGCAATTCCTACAAGCATATATTCCTCCCTCATAATAATTTTCAATAGCATCATGAATGAATTCAACAATATAACCATCACATAAAGCATTCTTTTCATGATCTACAAGCATAGAATTTTTATTACTCTTCACATAAGCAAATTTCTACTCATGAATAGTAGTGGGAGCAAACTCAACAAAATAACTATCATGTGAGGCATAATCCAATTGAAAATTAAAATCATGATGACAAGTTTCATGGTTATCATTATTCTTTATAGTATACATGTCATCACAATAATCATCATAGATAGGAGGCATGCTTTCATCATAATAAATTTGCACATCAAAACATGGGGGACTAAAAATATCATCTTCATCAAACATAGCATCCCCAAGCTTGTGGCTTTGCATATAATTAGCATCATGGATTGATACATCCATTTTGAATCATGCTTTTATATAAATATTTATTGCATTATGGGCTGTTATTACACATTATGTCACAATACTTATGTCTATTCTCTCTTATTTTACAAGGTTTACATAAAGAGGGAGAATGCCGGCAGCTGGGATTCTGGCTGGAAAAGGAGCAAATATTAGAGACCTATTCTGCACAGCTCCAAAAGTCCTGAAACTTCACGGATGATGTTTTCCAAATATATAAAAAACATTGAGCACAAGAACATCACCAGGGAGCCACACCCTGCCCACGAGGGTGGGGGCGCGCCCTACCCCCCTGGGCGTGCCCCCTACCTCGTGGGCCCCCTGGTGGCCCTCCGGTGACCATCTTCTGCTATATGGATTCTTTCGATGGGAAAAAATCATAAGCCACCTTCTCGGACGAAACTCCGCCGCCACGAGGCGGAACCTTAGCGGAACCAATCTAGGGTTTTGGCGGGGCTGTTCTGCCGGGGAAACTTCCCTCCCGGAGGGGAAAATCATCGCCATCGTCATCACCAACGCTCCTCTCATCGGGAGAGGGCAATCTCCATCAACATCTTCATCAGCACCATCTCATCTCAAAACCCTAGTTCATCTCTTGTATGCAATTCTTGTCTCCAAGTCCGGGATTGGTGCTAGTAGGTTGCTAGTAGTGTTAATTACTCTTTGTAGTTGATGCTAGTTGGTTTAATTGGTGGAAGATCATATGTTCAGATCCTATATGCACATTAATACCCCTATGATTATGAACATGTTTATGCTTTGTGAGTAGTTACTTTTGTTGTTGAGGACATGGAAGAAGTCTTGCTATTAGTAGTCATGTGAATTTGGTATTCGTTTGATATTTTGATGAGATGTATGTTGTCTCTCCTCTGGTGGTGTTATGTGAACGTCAACTACATGACACTTCACCATTGTTTGGGCCTAGAGGAAGGCATTGGGAAGTAATAAGTAGATGATGGGTTGCTAGAGTGACAGAAGCTTAAACCCTAGTTTATGTGTTGCT
This sequence comes from Triticum dicoccoides, assembly GCF_002162155.2. Taxonomy (NCBI): domain Eukaryota; kingdom Viridiplantae; phylum Streptophyta; class Magnoliopsida; order Poales; family Poaceae; genus Triticum; species Triticum dicoccoides. The sequence goes on along the minus strand of NC_041390.1, from coordinate 246,863,509 downwards.
TCGTAAGGGGCTGATTTGGATCCATATGTTTCATGCTATGGTTAGGTTTACCTTAATACTTTTATTGTATTTGCGGATGCTTGCAATAGAGGTTAATCATAAGTGGTATTTTAAGTAAGGGCAGCACCCAAGCACCGGTCCACCCACATACCAAATTATCAAAGTACCGAACACGAATCATATGAGCGTGATGAAAACTAGCTTGACGATATTCCCATGTGTCCTCGGGAGCGCTTTACATCATATAAGAGTTTGTCCAGGCTTGTCCTTTGCTACAAAAAGGGTTGGGCCACCTTGGTGCACCTTATTTACTTTTGTCACTTGTTGCTCGTTACAAATTATCTTATCACAAAACTATCTGTTACCACTTATTTCAGTACTTGCAGAGAATACCTTGCTGGAAACCGCTTCTCATTTCCTTCTGCTCCTCGTTGGGTTCGACACTCTTACTTATTGAAAGCACTACGATAGATCCCCTATACTTGTGGGTCATCAAGACTCTTTTCTGGCATCGTTGCCGGGGAGTGAAGCGCCTTTGGTAGGTGGAATTTGGTAAGGAAAAATTTATATAGTGTGCTGAAATTTACTGTTACTTGTTACTATGGAAAGTAATCCTTTGAGGGGCTTGTTCGGGGTATCTTCACCCCGACCAGTAGAGCAAAGAGTTGCTCCTCAACCCACTGAACCTACTGAAAATGAAAATGCTTGCTTTGGAACTCCTTTGGCTATGGTAGAAAAACTGCTAGCTAATCCTTTTTTGGGAGATGGAACAAAACATCCTGATGAGCATCTAATATATGTGGATGAGGTTTGTGGATTATTTAATCTTGCAGGTGTACTCAGAGATGTTGTTAAGAAGAAGGTCTTTCCCTTATCTTTGAGGGGAGATGCATCGATATGGTATAGGCTATGTGATGATATGGAGTCTTGGAATTATAAATGATTGAAATTGGAATTTCATCAAAAGTTTTATCCTATGCATCTTGTTCATCGTGATCACAATTATATATATAATTTTTGGCCTCGCGAAGGAGAAAGCATCGCTCAAGCTTGGGGGAGGCTTAAATCAATGTTATATTCATGCCCCAATCATGAGCTCTCAAGAGAAATGATTATTCAAAAATTTTATGCTCGTGTTTCTGATAACAATCGCACCATGCTTGATACTTCTTGTGTTGGCTCTTTTATGATGAAGACTATTGAATTCAAATGGGATTTATTGGAAAGAATTAAACTCAACTCCGAAGATTGGGACCTCGACAATGGTAAGGAGTCAGGTGTGACACCTAGTTTTGATTGTGTTAAAAAATTTATGGATACCTATATTTTCCGTAAATTTAGCACTAAATATGGACTTGAATCTGAGATAGTAGCTTCTTTCTGTGAATCTTTTGCTTCTTATGTTGATCTCCCCAAGGAGAAGTGGTTTAAATATCATCCTCCCATAGAAGTGAAAATAGTTGCACCTATTAAAGTTGAAGAAAAGACTATAACTTATAATTATCCTATTTTTCCTACTTCTTATGTTGAGAAACCACCTTTCCCTGTTAGGATAAAGGATCATGCTAAAGCTTCAACTGTGGTTCGTAAAAAGCAATATTAAAACATATACACCTCCTGAGAAAGTTAAAGTTGAACCTAATATTGCTATTGTTAAAGATCTCTTGTCTGATAATATAGATGGGCATGTTATTTATTTCTGTGATGAAACTGCTAGAATTGCTAAACCTCGTGATGCATATAAACCTAGACCTGTGATAGGCATGCCTGTTATTTCTGTTAAAATAGGAGATCATGTTATCATGGCTTATGCGATATGGGTGCTAGTGCTATTGCAATACCTATTGACTTATACAAAGAAATTATGCATGACATTGCACCTGTTGAGTTAGAAGATATTGATGTCACAATTAAACTTCCTAATAGGGATACTATTTCACCAATGGGAATTGTTAGATATGTTGAAGTCTTGTGTGGGAAAACTAAATATCCTGCTGATTTTCTTGTTCTTGGTTCCCCACAAGATAGTTTTTGTCTGTAACATCCCAAATTTGCAATTTGGAATGTTATACACTAGATCATCATGCATAGCATATTTTCTTGCATTTTGGTCGATCCTAGAAATTTCACGTAGCTCAAGGACCTTCGGAGAGAGTTGGAGATTTCATTATTTTCATATTTGAGAGTTTTCTCAAATTTGAAAAGAGGATCACTTGATTTATTTATTTCATCTTCAATTATTTTTCCAATATCAAAAAAAATGAGAGAGGGAATAATATGACTTTCCCAAAGTTAGGAAAAATGAAGATTTAATGAATAAGTCAAGTTTTGGTTTTGCCGGAGTTTTGTTTGCTTTTATTTGGATAGGGAAAAATGCGCGTTTTCAAAAATTGCATTTTAGGCCCGGAGAAAAGTTCATTTTGTTCGACTCATTTTTAGGAGTCGGGGAAAATTTACTTTAGATTTTTCGGAGTTCGTTAAGATAGTTTTTCTTTTGTTTTTCTGCGCGCGAAACCGATTAAAAAAAGGAGCAGCTCCCGCGCGCCAGGCCAGCCGGGCCAAGGCCCAGCCAGCCGCCACCGCCCCAGCCCCTTGCGCGAAGCTGAGTCCCAGCGGGACTCTAGGCCGCCGACCCC
>NC_041390.1:246852625-246860598 GCF_002162155.2 Triticum dicoccoides | reverse complement strand
CCCCCCTCTCCCCACACCACCCCAAGCCCCAAGCCGCCGTTGCCTTAAGCCGCCGCCGCCGCCCTAAGCCGCCGCCCGGAGCCCCGCCTCCCGAGGTAGCCGCGCCGCCTCTTCTTTTCCTCGGTTCGGTTTTTCTTCTAGAAAACCGTTCCGGTTCTTCTCTTTTTTCTTCCGGTTTTTCTTCCGGCTTTGTTTCGGTTTTCATTCTTCTTTCGGACTGTTCGTCTCAACGAATGTGATCACCGATTTTTCCCGGTTAACGATGCCCGTTCGTTTAACCGTTCATCTCTTTCTTTTCGTCGGATTTATTCCGCGATCGCGATCTTAGATCCGATCTTCGTTCTAGTCTTTCTTCCCGCTCGTTTATCGGAATCAGGTGATTAAAGCGCCTGGAGTTTCGTCTCGAAACCGCCGTTCCGTCTAATCAACTTGAACAAGCCTTTGCTACAGTAAAATTTGACCTAGTTTCAACTTGCTAGAACCGAGTTGCTTTCTTCCGCCATTTGTTTTTCCGTCGTCTGTTCGGTTCTTTCTTTCTCTACAACCGGAGTTCTTAAGTTGAACTTTCTGGTTCGTTCTCTTGTTCGAGTTTTACCTGTGCATTAGATGAGTACTTATTGTGTGCTTATTGTTTGTCTGCGATAGATCAACCGGATTGCACCGCTTGTTACTTCGAAACCCTAGGTCTCGCGGATCATCAGCAAGGCAAGTAACACTTTGATCATACCTTTTCTACAACCCATGTTTTATTGCATTAGATCAATCCTCTCACATTGCATGATTAGGATCTAATTAAATTGTGGGATGGGAAGTAGATGAGGTAGTACCTATTACCTGTATTATTATCAAACCTTTGGGAGTTACTTCTACGTTGCTTATTATGCCATGCTATGCTAGTAGACGTGGATTGGGTGAGTGATATCCATGAGAGATGTGAGATTGATAATTAAGGGTTTATCTAAGGTGGCAACTTGAACACACATCTGGGTGGATTGAGGCACCTGATGTCTATCAGGACTTGCCTGTTTTTATTTTGGACAGCCACCCAGGCTCAAAGGGATCATAAGATCATTCATGCTAGTAACTTCCGTGTGCAGCCACAAGCCATTATGGGCTCTGGCATAGTTGATTAACTCGTACGAACTCTTACAGGGTAGACTAGCAGATGTAGGGGAAAGTAGGTGTACCGGTCTATCCATCGTAAGGTGCTAGCGCTTCTGAAAGACTGTGTCTCGGTCACCCGTCTTCTCAAACACCATGTAGTGCGAGAAACCAAACGGAGGTGATCGAGTCTTGTGGGGAAAAGTGCGCAAACCTCTGCAGAGTGTAACAAACTAATCATGATTAGCCGTGTCCCCGGTTATGGACAACTTGAGTATCTAGTACTTGAATATCATGTGAATCTCATCACGTTACTTCTAATTAATGTTGTTGGGTTTTAATTACTTAATTGGGATCGGAATGATGTTAACCATTCTCGATGTTTAACAACTACCATGATAGTTAAATAAATTTATTCCTTTGCAGTAGGGAAAAACTGGCTTTACGCAAAACTGTAACCATAGAGCTTTCCACCAGCCATATATGCATGTAGTATAGCTGTTTCATTCCATTACTCTCTATGTGTTACATTGCCAGCATATTCCATGTGCTGACCCGTTTTCGGGCTGCAACTTCTCATGTTGCAGACTTTTTAGACGACGAGTAAGGTGCTTTTAGGTCGTGGTTCTATACTCAGTGATGCCGTTGGAGTTGATGGACCCATTTATCTTCCGAGCCTTCCGCTGTTATCGTTATTAGATGGCCTTAAGCCATATTTATTGTAATAAGTTCTCTTTGAGACATCAATGTAATAAGTGTGTGATTGCAACTCTGCTATAAATCCTTCGAAGTACTGTGTGGTGTCAGCATTACTGATCCAGGGATGACACCGGAGCACAGTAGACTTGATCCATTCGGGTCGGGTCGCTATAGAGATGGTATCAGAGCACACACTGACTGTAGGACACGACCACTAAGTTAAAGCCATAGATCACCATTCTCTTCTCATTTTCTAACTCCTCATCTTTTCTACTCTTTTAGGATGACGAACACGAAGATTAAGTACGCTCAACCGGATGAAGGCACACCATTTGGATTTCACCTGAAGGAAGTCACCAAGTACCCGAACATTGGATTACCAAGCTTCACGGGAACCTTCAACGCCACTCTGCCTGAAGAGGAGCGCTGGAAGATTCAAGCTCACGTTTCGGGAAGGACATTCGCGCCAATCACGAAGCCTATAGATAGTGTTTTCAATGCACCAACCTGGAGTCTGGGAAGGAGCATGGCAGCTCATATCACCATGGGACGCATTGGAGAAATTTATCAAGAAGACCTCAAGGACACTATCTGCCAGATTTGCGGACGCCGAGACGAACAATGGGAGTTAGTCAGCACCAAGAAGGATAGATCCATTGCATCTTTCATCCAGGAGTTAAACCAGCACATTCAACGCCACGAGAACCAGATGTGCAATGATATGATAGAGTTGAAGAATGCAAAGGCAAGGATCATCGAGCTAGAAGGAGAACTGAAGTTTACACGCAAGGACTACATGGACGAGATCGTAGCTCTAGCAAGACACAATGGCGATCTTAAGCAGGAGATTAAAGAACTTAAGAGGAAGTTAGCATCCAAGGAGGAAGACGAGTACGTCGCATGTCCGGACAACTACATCATCATCGACGACACCGATTCGGATCCAAGTGAACCCGACTTTGAAGACGAAGCTGGAGCAGATATCATGGAGTCTTCCACCGGTTCAAATTTCTAGATGACCACTAGATAGTAGTAGTATTCCCCCATGTAAACATCATAGTCGAGCACTTTTGCGATAGTTTTAGACCAATTGTAAGCCCTTGTTTGATTGAATGAAGTGATTTTGTGTGCATTTGCTCATGCGCATTGGGGTAGTGTTTTTCTCTTTAGACCTCACTCTATTCTTAATTCTCGTCTTTTCTAAACCCTCAAATGCCTGTTAGTCCAGAACCAGCAGAACAACAACAACAACAACCCACCACCACCACCACCTATTGACCACTTAGCCCGTTTCCTTAGGCTGAATCCGCCGGTGTTTTCCAGTAGCACCAAGCCAATAGTAGCAGACGATTGGCTCCGCAAGATAGGAAGGGAGTTGACCACTGCAGGATGCACAGATGGTGAGAAAGTGAAGTTTGCCGCACATCAGCTTGACGGACCCGCGGTAGCATGGTGGGAGAATTTCACAGCCACTTACCCAATTGACACTGTCACATGGGATCAGTTTCAGCAAGCTTTCCGCACTGCCCATGTTTCAGCAGGAGCTATGGCCATGAAGAAGCGTGAGTTTCGCAACTTACGCCAAGGAGGAAGGACAGTTGGCCAGTATGTTGACGATTTCAGCAAGTTAGCACGTTATGCCCCAGATGACGTTGCTACAGATGCAGCTAAGCAGGAGAAGTTTCTGGAAGGACTGAATGATGAACTAAGCATGCAGTTGATGGTAGCGAGTTTCAACAACTACCAGGAGTTGGTAGATCGTGCCATCATGATTGAAGGAAAGCAACAGCAGATTGAGAACCGTAAGAGGAAGTATGGACAGGGGAAGTATAACTCTGGAGCCCAGCAGAAGCCCCGTTTTACCCCTAAACCGGGATTTCAGTTTCAGCATACCCATGGAGGAGGTAGTTCGCACAACCATAATGGCCACAAGAATGGTAATGGGAATGGAGGAAGCAACGGCCAGAACCGTACCACCCCATCGACCCCAACCAAGAGAGATCTGAGTCAAGTCACTTGTTTCAAGTGTTCCAAGACCGGACATTATGCCAATGAATGTCCCGAAGGCCAGAATGGAAATGGCAATGGAAGCTCTGGGAAGAAGCCGAACCCTTTCAATAGGGGACAGGTGAACCACGTTAATGTGGAGGAGGGTGAAGATCAGCCTGATGCAGTAATCGGTAAGTTTTTGGTTAAGACATTTACCGCACTCGTTATTTTTGATACTGGTGCATCGCATTCATACATATCAAGGGGATTTGTGGAAAAGTATAGCCTGCCCACTAGGATTCTTAAAACGCCTATGCTAGTAAGCTCGCCAGGAGCAGAGTACATGGCCAGACAAGGATGTTTCCAAGTGCCATTAAGTATAGGAAGGCATGTTTTCCCAACGGATTTAATTATTTTGGAGTCCCAAGGTCTGGATGTGATTCTTGGTATGGATTGGCTGTCGATGTATGGAGGAAACATCGATTGCGCCAGTAAGACAATTTTGCTTACCACACCAGAAGGAAGAAGGATCAAGTATGTATCCCGGCATGTGCCAAACAGGACACAAGTAAACTGCCTAACAGGAGTTGTGCAAGAAGAAGTACCAGTGGTGAAGGATTTTCTTGATGTATTTCCTGAGGAATTGCCAGGCATGCCACCGGATAGAGATATTGAGTTTTTGATTGAGTTATTGCCAGGTACAGGCCCAATATCGAAGCAACCATACCGGATGCCAGCAAAGGATTTGGTGGAAATTAAGCATCAGATTAAGGAGTTATTGGATAAAGGTTACATTCGCCCAAGTTCTTCGCCTTGGGGATCACCCGTACTTCTAGTGGAAAAGAAGGATGGATCATTAAGGATGGTTGTTGATTATCGAGGATTGAATGAGGTAACCATCAAGAATAAGTACCCACTGCCAATGATTAATGATCTGTTTGATCGTTTGCAAGGAGCTAAAGTGTTTTCCAAGATCGATTTGCGATCAGGGTACCATCAATTGAAGATTCGAGAGCAGGACATACCTAAGACAGCATTCACCACAAGATATGGACTGTATGAGTATACCGTTATGTCATTTGGATTGACTAACGCACCTGCCTATTTTATGAACCTGATGAACAAAGTTTTTATGGAGTTTTTGGATAAGTTCGTCGTAGTGTTCATTGATGACATCCTGGTTTATTCAAAGAATGAAGAGGAGCATAAGGAACATTTGCGTTTGGTTTTGGAGAAACTAAGGGAACATCAGTTATACGCCAAATTCAGCAAATGTGAGTTTTGGTTGAAGGAAGTTGGATTCCTCGGACACGTTATATCTGGAGAAGGTATAGCAGTTGACCCCACTAAGGTTGAGACCGTAACCGAATGGGAATCACCAACGATAGTTGGAGAGATCCGGAGTTTTCTTGGACTCGCAGGATACTACCGGAGGTTCATTGAGAACTTTTCAAAGATTGCAAAGCCTATGACTGAATTGTTGAAGAAGGATACTAAGTTCAATTGGACTGAGGAATGTGAGGCTAGTTTCCAGGAATTGAAGAAACGCTTGGTTACCTCACCAGTATTGATTTTGCCAGATCAGACCAAGGATTATGAGGTGTATTGCGATGCTTCACGTCGAGGGCTTGGAGCAGTGCTTATGCAGGAAGGGAGAGTTGTTTCGTATGCTTCACGGCAACTGAAGCCTCATGAGTTGAATTATGCCACGCATGATTTGGAGTTAGCAGCCGTAGTGCATGCATTGAAAACGTCGAGACATTTCCTCATTGGAAATCATTATGAGGTGTACACGGATCACAAGAGTTTGAAGTACATTTTCACGCAGAAGGAGTTGAACCTCAAACAAAGGAGATGGTTGGAGCTCATCAAGGATTATGACATGAGATTGCATTACCATCCCGGAAAAGCTAATGTGGTAGCTGACGCATTGAGCCGTAAGAGCCATGTCAACACCCTAGTGACGGGAGAAGTACCAAAGGAGTTAGCAGAAAACCTTCGTGAGCTATGTTTGGAAATAGTTCCAAGAGGCTATGTAGCAACATTGGAGATTCAGTCAACATTGATGGATAAGATCAGAGAAGCTCAGAAATCTGACAAGGAGATTGCTGCTATAAAAGAGAAATTGAGCGAAGGAAAAGCAAAGGGATTTCGTGAGGATGAGCATGATACCTTATGGTTTGAGGACCGTGTTTATGTGCCCAATGACCCGGAGATCAGGAAGTTGATTTTGCACGAGGCACATGATTCACCGTATTCGATTCACCCAGGGAATACCAAGATGTATTTGGATTTGAAGGAAACATTTTGGTGGACCGGAATGAAGAAGGATATTGCAGCATATGTAGCAGTTTGTGACGTTTGTCAGAGAGTAAAGGCAGAGCATCAGAAGCCAGCAGGATTGTTACAACCATTGCCGATACCCGAATGGAAGTGGGATAAGATAGGCATGGATTTTATCACAGGACTACCCAGGACGAAAGCAGGCTATGACTCGATATGGGTAGTAGTTGATCGTTTGACGAAGGTAGCACATTTCACTCCAGTTAAGACCACTTACACCAGTGCTAAGTTGGCAAAGATATACATGACTAGGATCATTTGTTTGCATGGAGTTCCGACGAGTATCGTATCAGATAGAGGAACTCAATTTACCTCAAAATTTTGGAATCAGTTGCATGAAACTTTAGGAACCAGACTAGAGTTCAGCACAGCTTTTCATCCGCAGACAGATGGACAGACCGAGAGAGTCAATCAGATTTTGGAAGATATGCTGAGAGCTTGTGCACTAGATTATGGATCTAGCTGGGATGATAACTTGCCGTATGTGGAGTTTTCTTATAACAACAGTTACCAAACCAGTTTGAAGATGGCACCTTTCGAAGCTTTATACGGAAGGAGGTGCAGGACACTGTTGTCATGGGACGAAGTTGGAGACCGTCAATTCTTTGGACCAGATTTGATTAAGGAGTCTGAACGGAAATTTAAGTTGATTCGCGATAGGCTCAAGGTAGCCCAGTCCAGGCAGAAGAGCTACGCAGATTCAAAACGTAAGGAGACAGTTTACGAAACTGGAGACAGAGTTTACCTTCGAGTATCCCCACTTCGAGGAGTTAAGCACTTTGGAGTTAAGGGAAAATTAGCACCGCGCTTCGTTGGACCGTACAAGATCTTGCAACATATGGGAGAGGTCACTTATAAGTTGGAATTACCAGAGGAACTGTCAGGAGTTCATGATGTATTCCATGTTTCTCAGCTGAAGAAATGTCATGCCGAGATGGCAGAGGTACCACTAAGAGATACCGTGCCACTCGAAGCGATTCAGTTGGAGGATGACTTAACATATGAGGAGAAGCCAGTCAAGATTCTCGATTATGCCAGCAGAGTTACCCGCAGCAAGGTTATCAAGTTTTGCAAAGTTCAGTGGAACCACCACTCAGAGGATGAAGCCACCTGGGAAAGAGAAGAAGATTTGCTCAAGGACCACCGTCACCTATAGCCAACCCGAATCTCGAGGGCGAGATTCATTTTTAGGGGGGTAGGTTTGTAACATCCCAAATTTGCAATTTGGAATGTTATACACTAGATCATCATGCATAGCATATTTTCTTGCATTTTGGTCGATCCTAGAAATTTCACGCAACTCAAGGACCTTCGGAGAGAGTTGGAGATTTCGTTATTTTCATATTTGAGAGTTTTCTCAAATTTGAAAAGAGGATCACTTGATTTATTTATTTCATCTTCAATTATTTTTCCAATATCAAAAAAATAAAAAAAGAGAGAGGGAATAATATGACTTTCCCAAAGTTAGGAAAAATGAAGATTTAATGAATAAGTCAAGTTTTGGTTTTGCCGGAGTTTTGTTTGCTTTTATTTGGATAGGGAAAAATGCGCATTTTCAAAAATTGCATTTTAGGCCCGGAGAAAAGTTCATTTTGTTCGACTCATTTTTAGGAGTCGGGGAAAATTTACTTTAGATTTTTCGGAGTTCGTTTAGATAGTTTTTCTTTTGTTTTTCTACGCGCGAAACCGATTAAAAAAAGGAGCAGCTCCCGCGTGCCAGGCCAGCCGGGCCAAGGCCAGCCAGCCGCCACCGCCCCCAGCCCCTCGCGCGAAGCCGAGTCCCAGCGGGACTCTAGGCCGCCGACCCCCCCCCCCTTTTGCCCCTTGGCCAAGTCACACAC
>NC_041390.1:246830640-246852229 GCF_002162155.2 Triticum dicoccoides | reverse complement strand
ACCACCCCAAGCCCCAAGCCGCCGCCGCCTTAAGCCGCCGCCGCCGCCCTAAGCCGCCTCCCGAGGTAGCCGCGCCGCCTCTTCTTTTCCTCGGTTCGGTTTTTCTTCTAGAAAACCGTTTCGGTTCTTCTCTTTTTTCTTCCGGTTTTTCTTCCGGCTTTGTTTCGATTTTCTTCCGAAACCCTAGATCGGTTTTCATTCTTCTTTCGGACCGTTCGTCTCAACGAACGTGATCAGCGATTTTTCCCGGTTAACGACGCCCGTTCGTCTAACCGTTCATCTCTTTCTTTTCGTCGGATTTATTCCGCGATCGCGATCTCAGATCCGATCTTCGTTCTAGTCTTTCTTCCCGCTCATTTATCGGAATCAGGTGATTCAAGCGCCTGGAGTTTCATCTCGAAGCCGCCGTTCCGTCTAATCAACTTGAACAAGCCTTTGCTACAGTAAAATTTGACCTAGTTTCAACTTGCTAGAACCGAGTTGCTTTCTTCCGCCGTTTGTTTTTCCGTCGTCTGTTCGGTATTTTCTTTCTCTGCAACCGGAGTTCTTAAGTTGAACTTTCTGGTTCGTTCTCTTGTTCGAGTTTTACCTGTGCATTAGATGAGTACTTATTGTGTGCTTGTTGTTTGTCTGTGATAGATCCCCCGGATTGCGCCACTTATTACTTCGAAACCCTAGGTCTCGCGGATCATTAGCAAGGCAAGTAACACTTTGATCATACCTTTTCTACAACCCATGTTTTATTGCATTAGATCAATCCTCTCACATTGCATGATTAGGATCTAATTAAATTGTGGGATGGGAAGTAGATGAGGTAGTACCTATTACCTGTATTATTATCAAACCTTTGGGAGTTACTTCTACGTTGCTTATTATGCCATGCTATGCTAGTAGACGTGGATTGGGTGAGTGATATCCATGAGAGATGTGAGATTGATAATTAAGGGTTTATCTAAGGTGGCAACTTGAACACACATCTGGGTGGATTGAGGCACCTGATGTCTATCAGGACTTGCCTGTTTTTATTTCGGACCGCCACCCAGGCTCAAAGGGATCATAAGATCATTCATGCTAGTAACTTCCGTGTGCAGCCACAAGCCATTATGGGCTCTGGCATAGTTGATTAACTCGTGCGAACTCTTACAGGGTAGACTAGCAGATGTAGGGGAAAGTAGGTGTACCGGTCTATCCATCGTAAGGTGCTAGCGCTTCTGAAAGACTGTGTCTCGGTCATCCGTCTTCTTAAACACCATGTAGTGCGAGAAACCAAACGGAGGCGATCGAGTCTTGTGGGGAGAAGTGCGCAAACCTCTGCAGAGTGTAACAAACTAATCATGATTAGCCGTGTCCCCGGTTATGGACAACTTGAGTATCTAGTACTTGAATATCATGTGAATCTCATCACGTTACTTCTAATTAATGTTGTTGGGTTTAATTACTTAATTGGGATTGGAATGCTGTCAACCATTCTCAATGTTTAACAACTACCACGATAGTTAAATAAATTTATTCCTTTGCAGTAGGGAAAACTGGCTTTATGCAAAACTATAACCATAGCGCTTTCCACCAGCCATATATGCATGTAGTATAGCTGTTTCATTCCATTACTCTCTATGTGTTACATTGCCAGCATATTCCATGTGCTGACCCATTTTTGGGCTGCAACTTCTCATGTTGCAGACTTTTCAGATGACGAGTAAGGTGCTTTTAGGTCGTGGTTCTATACTCAGTGATGCCGTTGGAGTTGATGGACCCATTTATCTTCCGAGCCTTCCGTTGTTATCGTTATTAGATGGCCTTAAGCCATATTTATTGTAATAAGTTCTCTTTGAGACATCGATGTAATAAGTGTGTGATTGCAACTCTGCTATAAATCCTTCGAAGTACTATGTGGTGTCAGCATTACTGATCCAGGGATGACACCGGAGCACAGTAGACTTGATCCATTCGGGTCAGGTCACTACATTGTCCCATTGTATTTGGTAGACCCTTCTTAAATACTTTTAATGCTACCATAGATTGCAAAAGAGATGTTGTTACCATCGGTTTAGATGATATGACTCATGAATTTAAGTTTTCAAAATTTAGTAGACAACATCGTGAAGAAGAATTACCTAGTAAAGATGAAATTATTGGTCTTGCCTCTATTGCCGTACCTCCTAGTGATCCTTTAGAATAATATTTACTAGACCATGAAAATGATATGTTTATGAATGAAAGAAGGATATTAGATGAAGTATTCTTTAAACAGGAACCTATTCTGAAACATAATTTACCTGTTGAAATCCTAGGAGATCCTCCTCCACCCAAGGGTGATCCCATTTTTGAACTTAAACAGTTACGGGATACTCTTAGTTATGCTTATCTTGATGAGAAAGATATATCCTGTTATTATTAGTGCTAACCTTTCAGAACATGAAGAAGAGAGATTATTGAAAATTCTGAAGAAGCACCGTGCTGCTATTGGGTATACTCTTGATGATCTTAAGGGCATTAGTCCCACTCTATGTCAACATAAAATTAATTTGGAAGAAGATGCTAAACCAGTTCGTGATCATCAACGCCGACTGAATCCTAAAATGAAAGAAGTGGTAAGAAAGGAGATACTAAAGCTCCTTGAGGCAGGTATAATTTACCCCGTTGCTGATAGTCAGTGGGTAAGCCCTGTCCATTGTGTCCCTAAGAAGGGAGGTATTACTGTTGTTCCTAATGATAAAGATGAATTGATTCCTCATAGAATTATTACTGGTTATAGGATGGTAATTGATTTCCGCAAATTAAATAAGGCTACTAAAAAGGATCATTACCCCTTATCGTTTATCGATCAAATGATAGAAAGATTATCCAAACATACACATTTTTGCTTTCTAGATGGTTATTCTGGGTTCTCTCAAATACCTGTGTCAGCCAAAGATCAATCAAAGACTACTTTTACATGCCCTTTTGGTACTTTTGCTTATAGACATATGCCTTTTGGTTTATGTAATGCACCTGCTATCTTTCAAAGATGCATGATGGCTATATTCTCTGACTTTTTGAAAAGATTTGTGAGGTTTTAATGGACGACTTTTCCATCTATGGATCTTCTTTTGATGATTGCTTGAGCAACCTTGATCGAGTTTTGCAGAGATGTGAAGAAACTAATCTTTTCCTGAATTGGGAAAAGTGCCACTTTATGGTTAATGAAGGTATTGTCTTGGGGCATAAGGTTTCTGAAAGAGGTATTGAAGTTGATAAAGCCAAGGTTGATGCTATTGAAAAGATGCCATGTCCCAAGGACATCAAAGGTATAAGAAGTTTCCTTGGTCATGCCGGGTTTTATAGGAGGTTCATTAAGGACTTCTCAAAAATCTCTCGGCCTCTGACTAATTTATTACAAAAATATATACCATTTGTGTTTGATGATGATTGTGTAGAAGTATTTGAAATACTTAAGAAAGCATTGATCTCTGCACCTATTGTTCAACCACCTGATTGGAATTTACCCTTTGAAATTATGTGCGATGCTAGTGATTATGCTGTAGGTGTTGTTCTAGGACAAAGAGTTGATAAGAAACTAAATGTTATTCAATATGCTAGTAAAACTCTAGATAATGCTCAAAGAAATTATGCTACTACTGAAAAATAATTCTTAGCAGTTGTATTTGCATGTTATAAGTTTAGACCTTATATTGTTGATTCTAAAGTAACTATTCACACTGATCATGCTGCTATTAAATATCTTACGAAAAAGAAAGATGCTAAACCTAGACTTATTAGATGGGTTCTCTTGCTTCAAGAATTTGATTTACATATTGTTGATAGAAAAGGAGCTGAGAACCCCGTTGCAGATAACTTGTCTAGATTAGAAAATGTGCTTGATGACCCACTACCTATTGATGATAGCTTTCGTGATGAGCAATTAATTGTAATAAATGCTTCTCATACTGCTCCATGGTATGCTGATTATGCTAATTACATTGTTGCTAAGTTTATACCACCTAGTTTCACATACCAGCAAAAGAAAAAGTTCTTTTATGATTTGAGGCATTACTTTTGGGATGACCCACATCTTTATAAAGAAGGAGTAGATGGTGTTATTAGACGTTGTGTACCTGAGCATGAACAGGAACAGATCCTACGCAAGTGTCACTTCGAAGCTTATGGAGGGCACCATGCTGGAGATAGAACTGCACATAAGGAACTACAATCTGGTTTTTATTGGCCTACTCTCTTCAAGGATGCCCATAAGTTTGTCTTATCTTGTGATGAATGTCAAAGAATTGGTAATATTAGTAGACGTCAAGAAATGCCTATGGATTGTTCACTTGTTATTGAACCATTTGATGTTTGGGGCTTTGACTATATGGGACCTTTTCCTTCATGTAATGGTTATACACATATTTTAGTTGATGTTGATTACATTACTAAGTGGGTAGAAGCTATTCCAACTAGTAGTGCTGATCACAACACTTCTATTAAAATGCTTAAAGAAGTTATCTTTCCAAGGTTTGGACTCCCTAGATATTTAATGACTGATGGTGGTTCACATTTTATTCATGGTGCTTTCTATAAAATGCTTGCTAAATATGATGTTAATCATAGAATTGCATCCCCTTATCACCCTCAGTCTAGTGGTCAAGTAGAATTGAGTAATAGAGAACTCAAATTAATTTTGCAAAAGACTGTCAATAGGTCCAGAAAGAATTGGTCCAAGAAACTTGATGATGCATTTGGGCCTATAGAGCTGCATATAAAAACCCTATGGGTTTGTCTCCGTATAAAATGGTCTATGGAAAAGCATGTCACTTACCTCTCGAACTAGAACACAAGGCTTATTGAGCTATTAAAGAACTAAATTATGATTTTAAACTTGCCGGTGAGAAGAGGTTATTTGATATTAATTCACTTGATGAATGGAGAACCCAAGCCTATGAAAATGCCAAGTTGTTTAAAGAAAAGGTTAAAAGGTGGCATGATAAAAGAATACAAAAGCATGAGTTTAATGTAGGTGATTATGTATTGCTATACAACTCTCGTTTAAGATTTTTTGCAGGAAAACTTCTCTCTAAATGGGAAGGTCCCTACGTTATCGAGGAAGTCTACCATTCCGGTGCCATAAAAATCAACAACTTCGAAGGCACAAATCCGAAGGTGGTAAATGGTCAAAGAGTCAAACATTATATCTGAGGTAATCCCGTAAATGTTGAAACCAATGTTATTGAAACCGCAACACCGGAGGAATACATAAGGGACACTTTCCGGATCGTTTCAGACTCCGAAAAGGAATAGGTATGTGGTACAGCAAGTAAACTGACTCCAAAACAGTTTTTAAGGCAATATTTCTCTGTTTTGGAATATTTAGAAAAATAGAAAAATAAGCAGCAGTCCGGAAAGGACACGAGGGCCCCACGAGGGTGGAGGGTGCGCCCTACCCCCCTGGGCGCGAGCCCCTACCTCGTGGGCACCTCGTGTGCTCTCCGGACTCCGTTTTCTTGCAAAACATGTATTTTGGTCGGTAAAAATTCATTATATAACCTCCCGGGAGTTTTGACTCCCTTATCACGCAAAATCTTCTTGTTTTTGTTTCGAGGTGTTACTGCTGCAGATTAGAGCAGGATGTCTTTGCAAGAGTCAGTCGGGGAGAGCCGGGTGTCTCATCCGGCACCGGGATCAACGACAAAAAATCATGTTGACCCCTTTGGGCCGGCAACAGAGGAAGAGATGGAGGCTGATTTGATTAGGATAGATGCCATGGAGGACCAAGAAGTCACTTCCCGCCTCCAATCTGGATTCACAATGGGAGAACTGCAGAGCTCTGCTATTCCAAACTCGGTTATCCCTTCCAATGTTAGATTTCTTTCTTATGAGAATATGAAAAAGAGTGTCACTGGTTCTCCCGCAGCTATGCAGCACCCTTGGGTGCAGGGAGCTTTGGCTGTTACAGGAAAACTCCGAAAGGAAATAATGGATCTCAAGCAGCAAGTCAACAAGCTTGAGGAGGAGAATCGTATCTTGAGGGGCATCATCGCCAAGAACATCACATCACCATCCCCGAAAATAGAGACATAATCACCTGGGTATGGGCACTCCACTTGGCAACTACCAAGCTTGGGGGAGTGCCCCAATATCGTATCACCATCACCTTTATCTTTACCATTTTCCTTAGTTCGATCCTTTTAGTAATATCTTGATCTAGTAGAATAAAAGTTCTTAGTATGATCTACTTGTGAGTTTTGCTTTATTATCCTTCTATGTAATCGAGTCCGTGAGCTATATAATAAAGATTAGTGTTGAGTCAAGGGCTTGATTATTTTTGCCATGATCTCAAGTGAATAAAAGAAAAGAGAAAGAAATAAAAAGAAACAAAGAGATCATGTGACTCTTATGGAGAGTAATGAGCTCACATAGAAATAGTATGATGAATAAAAGTTATTGAGGGTTGACAAACATAGTTTTGGTCATCGTTGCAATTAATAGGAAGTAATAAAGAAAGAGAGGTCTTCACATATAAATATACTATCTTGGACATCTTTTATGATTGCGAGAACTCATTAAAATATGACATGCTAAAGAGTTGACATTGGACAAGGAAGACAACATAATGGGTTATGTTTTCTTACATCTGAGATAAATTATATTGTCTTGGATCCTCCAACATGTTGAGCTTGCCTTTCTCCCTCATGCTAGCCAAATTCATTGCACCAAGTAGAGATACTACTTGTGCTTCCAAATACCCTTAAACCAGTTTTGCCATCAGAGTCCACAATACCTACCTATGGATTGAGTAAGATCCATCAAGTAAGTTGTCATCGGTGCAAGCAATAAAAATTGCTCTCTAAATATGTATGATTGATTGGTGTGGAGGAAATAAGCTTTATACGATCGTGTGATATGGAAGTAATAAAAGCAACGGACTGCATAATAAAGGTCCATATCACAAGTGGCAATTTAAAGTGATGTTCTTTCACATTAGGATTTTGTGCATCCAACCATAAAAGCGCATGACAACCTCTGCTTCCCTCTGCGAATGGCCTATCTTTTTACTTTTATCTCCTACACTGCAAAAGAGTCATGGTGATCCTCACCTTCCCTTTTACATTTTATCCTTTGGCAAGCACAATATGTTGGAAAGATCCCGGTATATATGGCTAATTGGATGTGAGTTTTCATGAACTATTACTGTTGACATTACCCTTGAGGTAAAACGTTGGGAGGCTAAACTATAAGCCCCTATCTTTCTCTGTGTCCGATTAAAACTCCATACCCATAAGTATTGCGTGAGTGTCAGCAATTGTGAAGGACTATATGATAGTTTAGTATGTGGACTTGCTGAAAAGCTCTTATACATTGACTCTTTCCTATGTTGTGATAAATTGCAATTGCTTCAATGACTGAGATTATAGTTTGTTAGTTTTCAATGAAGTTTACGATCCATACTTGATATTGTGATTGAATTATTACTCTAGCATAAGATATCATATGACAAGAATTATATAAGTTGCTGCTCTAAGAATGATCATGATGCCCTCATGTCCGTATTTTATTTTTTATCGACACCTTCATCTCTAAACATGTGGACATATTTTTCGATTTCGGCTTTTCGCTTGAGGACAAGCGAGGTCTAAGCTTGGGGGAGTTGATACGTCCATTTTGCATCATGCTTTTATATCAATATTTATTGCATTATGGGCTGTTATTACACATTATGTCACAATACTTATGCCTATTCTCTCTTATTTTACAAGGTTTACATAAAGAGGGAGAATGCCGGCAGCTGGGATTCTGGCTGGAAAAGGAGCAAATATTAGAGACCTATTCTGCATAGCTCCAAAAGTCCTGAAACTTCACGGATGATGTTTTCCAAATATATAAAAAACATTGAGCGCAAGAACTTCACCAGGGGGCCACACCCTGCCCACGAGGGTGGGGGGGCGCCCTACCCCCCTAGGCGCACCCCCTACCTCGTGGGCCCCCTGGTGGCCCTCCGGTGACCATCTTCTTCTATATGGATTATTTCGATGGGAAAAAATCATAAGCCATCTTCTCGGACGAAACTCTGCCGCCACGAGGCGGAACCTTGGCGGAACCAATCTACGGTTCTGGTGGGGCTGTTCGGCCAGGGAAACTTCCCTCCCGGAGGGGGAAATCATCGCCATCGTCATCACCAACGCTCCTCTCATCGGGAGAGGGCAATCTCCATCAACATCTTCATCAGCACCAACTCATCTCAAAACCCTAGTTCATCTCTTGTATCCAATTCTTGTCTCCAAGTCCGGGATTGGTGCTAGTAGGTTGCTAGTGGTGTTAATTACTTCTTGTAGTTGATGCTAGTTGGTTTAATTGGTGGAAGATCATATGCTCAGATCCTATATGCACATTAATACCCCTCTGATTATGAACATGTTTATGCTTTGTGAGTAGTTACTTTTGTTCCTAAGGACATGGGAGAAGTCTTGCTATTAGTAGTCATGTGAATTTGGTATTCGTTCGATATTTTGATGAGATGTATGTTGTCTCTCCTCTAGTGGTGTTATGTGAACGTCGACTACATGACACTTCACCATTATTTGGGCCTAGAGGAAAGCATTGGGGAGTAATAAGTAGATGATGGGTTGCTAGAGTGAAAGAAGCTTAAACCCTAGTTTATGCGTTGCTTCGTAAGGGGCTGATTTGGATCCATATGTTTCATGTTATGGTTAGGTTTACCTTAATACTTTTGTTGTATTTGCGGATGCTTGCAATAGAGGTTAATCATAAGTGGGATGTTTGTCCAAGTAAGGGCAGCACCCAAGCACCGGTCCACCCACATACCAAATTATCAAAGTACCGAGCGCGAATCATATGAGCGTGATGAAAACTAGCTTGACGATATTCCCATGTGTCCTCGGGAGCGCTTTACATCATATAAGAGTTTGTCCAGGCTTGTCCTTTGCTACAAAAAGGATTGGGCCACCTTGCTGCACCTTATTTACTATTGTCACTTGTTGCTCGTTACAAATTATCTTATCACAAAACTATCTGTTACCACTTATTTCAGTACTTGCAGAGAATACCTTGCTAGAAACCGCTTATCATTTCCTTTTTCTCCTCGTTGGTTTCGACACTCTTACTTATCGAAAGGACTACGATAGCTCCCCTATACTTGTGGGTCATTATGGATATTCAGAGAATTCATACTAACAACATCAATCATGCTCATCATCCAAAGATTTTGTGCCAAATATTTTAATGCATTCTTCTTCTAGCATTTTGGCACAATTATCGGAATCCTTATTTTCATGAAAGACATTAAAAAGATGAAGCATATGAGGCAACCTTAATTCCATTTTTTGTAGTTTTCTTTTATAGACTAAACTAGTGATAAAACAAGAAACTAAAAGATTCGATTGCAAGATCTAAAGATATACCTTCAAGCACTAACCTCCCCGGCAACGGCGCCAGAAAAGAGCTTGATGTCTACTACGCAACCTTCTTCTTGTAGACATTGTTGGGCCTCCAAGTGCAGAGGTTTGTAGGACAGTTGCAAATTTCCCTCAAGTGGATGACCTAAGGTTTATCAATCCATGGGAGGCATAGTATGAAGATTGTCTCTCTCAAACAACCCTGCAAACAAATAACAAAGAGTCTCTTGTGTCCCCAACACACCCAATACAATGGTAAATTGTATAGGTGCACTAGTTCGGCGAAGAGATGGTGATACAAGTGCAATATGGATGGTAGATATAGGTTTTTGTAATCTGAAAATATAAAAACAGCAAGGTAGCAAGTGGTAAAAGTGAGCGTAAATGGTATTGCAATGCTAGGAAACAAGGCTTAGGGTTCATACTTTCACTAGTGCAAGTTCTCTCAACAAGGATAACATAATTAGATCATATAACTATCCCTCAACATGCAACAAAGAGTCACTCCAAAGTCACTAATAGTGGAGAACAAACAAAGAGGTTATTGTAGGGTACGAAACCACCTCAAAGTTATCCTTTCTGATCGATCTATTCAAAAGTTCGTAGTAAAATAACACGAAGCTATTCTTTCCGTTTGATATATCCTAGAGTTTGTACTAGAATAACACCTTAAGATGCAAATCAACCAAAACCCTAATGTCACCTAGATACTCCAATGTCACCTCAAGTATCCGTGGGTATGATTATATGATATGCATCACACAATCTCAGATTCATCTATTCAACCAACACAAAGAACTTCAAAGAGTGCCCCAAAGTTTCTACCAGAGAGTCAAGACGAAAATGTGTGCCAACCCCTATGCATAAGTTCCCAAGGTCATGGAACCCGCATTGATCACCAAAACATACATCAACTGAATCAATAGAATACCCCATTGTCACCACGAGTATCCCACGCAAAGACATACATCAACTATTCTCAAATCCTTATAGACTCTATCCTATAAGATAACTTCAAAGGGAAAACTCAATTCATCACAACGGAGTAGAGGGGGAGAAACATCATAAGATCCAACTATAATAGCAAAGCTCGCGATAGATCAAGATCATGCCGAATCAAGAACACGAGAGAGAGAGAGAGAGAGAGATCAAACACATAGCTAATGGTACATACCCTTAGCCCTGAGGGTGAACTACTCCCTCCTCGTCATGGAGAACGTCGAGATGACGAAGATGGCCACCGGAGAGGGATTCCCCTCCTCCGGCAGGGTGCCGGAATAGGGTCTCGATTGGTTTTTGGTGGCTACAAAGGCTTGCAGCGGCGGAACTCTGGTCTAGGTTATTTTCTGGAGGTTTCTATATTTATAGGAATTTTTGGCATCGGGAACAAGTCAGGGGGGTCCCCGAGTCGTCCACGAGATAAGGCGGTGCGCCCGGGGGGTAGGGCATGCCCTTCACCCTCGTGGACAGCCCAGGACTCTTCTGGCCCAACTCTTTTACTCCGGGGGCTTCTTTTGGTCCATAAAAAATCATCAAAAATTGGCACGTCAATTCAACTCCGTTTGGTATTCCTTTTCTGTAAAACTCAAAAACAAGGGAAAAACAGAAACTGGCACTGGGCTCTAGGTTAATAGGTTAGTCCCAAAAATCATATAAAATATCATATAAATGCATATAAAACATCCTAGATGGATAATATAGTAGCATGGAACATTCAAAAATTATAGATACGTTGGAGACGTATCAGACGGCGTGTACGCTTCCTCAGCAGGCCCCGCGCCACGTGCGGCAGGCCTACACGGGGCACTCAAGGTCAGGGGAGGGCCTGAAGCAGGCGGAGGTTGCTTCTCGGGAGACTCCGTCTCCTTGGCAGAAGGCGCACTGAGGAACTGCATTCAGGAGGAGAAGTCGCGCTCAATAAATTACGAAGATAAGGTACTCACTCATCTATGGCAATGTACTTCCTCTGCTTCAATGGCAAGAAGGCATCACCACTGCGGCTTGAAGACCCCTTCCTCTTGCGGAGCGCTTTGAAGTTCAGACGGAGCCGACCGAAACCCTAGATGCGGTCTCCGATGCCGGGCATGCCTAGTGTGGCTCTTGAGGAGGCGACCTCAGGAGCACTAGGTCGTGCGGAGTCCCCAGTCCGCACCTCATGGCGGCTCGCTAGGGCTTCAGGGGCTCCGGCCTCAGGAGTGTCGGACGGCGTCGCCCCCGCTGCCGCTTCCTCGGGATGTCCCTCTCAATCCTCAGCGGCCGCGCTGCCGGTGTTCGACGGTGACCGCCCCCTGCACCCACTTCTAGGGCGGGCACCGCGCAGGTGGCGACCAAGGGGGCCACGAAGACGGGGCTCTTGCGAGGCCCTTTGAGGCCGGCCAGGAGAAGCCCCCATTCGTCGAAGGGGGGCATCTGCCTCGTGAACGCCATCGTGTTAGAGCAGCAGTACAAGAGGCAGCCCTCCTCTGGCATATCGGCCGGTGATGGGTCGCCCGTCAGGAGCTCAAGCATAGTATGCTGCGCCTCAAGAGGAAACCCGGGTTCATGAAGCCTCATGCGGTCCTTGCTGCCGGAGAAGGTCCACATTTAACGAGAATAGCGCTGGAGTGGAGCAATGGGGCACCGGATGAACTCCTTCACCACCATGGGCGTCGTCACGCCGAGGTCTTTGAGCCTTGTCAGCCGGCACTAGACATGGGCAAGATGCGGGTCAGTGAGCTTCTCGTGCCCCTAGCCAGAGCTGGAAGCAGCTGGTGCCGTCGGGAGCAAGAGCAGGGGGCTGCACACGCCGACGTCCACGAACACCCATCGCCTCCGGAACCCGCTCACAGATGGGGAAAGCTGGAAGTGAATCCCTGCACCGGTCGTCGCGGCCACGGCCTGGAACCTCAAGCATCCGGAGCGCTACTGAGGGTCAGTCGGATGCAACGAGAAGAAGTGGCGAAGTAAGGCCACGTAGGGAGCAATGCCCACCATGGCCTCGCAGACAAAGGCGAAGACGGTGAGAAGGATGATGGACTGGGGATCCAGATGCAGCATATTGATTTGGTAGTGGGAGAGCACGGCGTTGAAGAAGGCGGAGAAAGGGGGAATCATGCCAGCCCAGAGGGCGTGAAGGTGAATGGGGTTCTCGATGGTTGTCCTATCAACCATGGCGTGGGATGCAGGCCAAGCCACCGTCTTCCCCCATTCATTGAAGTTGGCGGCGATTCCTGGGCAGACCTTGTCCATCGCCTCCTGGTTGAGCACCACCGATCGCTCGACGGCGGGCTCGAAGGTCGGCGGTGCTTCTACTGAAGCCTGGGGCTTCTTCTTTCCCTTATTCTTCCGGCTCGGCGCCATGGTGATGGAGAAGGTTGGATTCTGGCCAGGTTGGACGAGGAGACCGCTGCTTTCGAGAAGACAGAGGAGTTGGGGAGTGCACCGCCAGTAATGAAGGTGGGGTTGTGTAGGCAGCGATGGCCGCCTAGCCAGGCGGATATCAAGGCAACGTGGGTAAGTGGAGATGCACACGACCTATCAATCGCCACACGTCAATCGAGGCCGCAGGCGATTGGGCCCCGCGGTGCTCCGCACTTGCCCTTTGCCTTCGCCTCGAAGCCAAGTCCGAGCGCACCTTGGGCCCGGGGGCTACTGTCGGAGTCCTGGGAACGGGGGTACCCAGACTTGCCTGCCTGCGGCCCAGGGCGTGGCTCCACCAACGGCCTGGTACGGCTCATCTTCACCAGCGACCGCTCAAGACCCTCACGAGGGGCCAAGCCTCACGAGGCGGATGACACCAAGACCTCCTCTGGGGCGGTCTCGCTAGGCTGGCTCATGAGGAGCGGAGATATATATACAAGGAGCACCTCACGAGGTCCGTGTGACATGAGCCATGACGACCAAGGCCAAGAGGGCGCCAGCGGACGTAGGGTGCTAGTTTCCTCTTTGGTGCTAAGGAAGCAGGCACAGGCGAGGAGTCCCGAGGCATCAGGCAAAGGTTTCCACATCGGTGCAACAAGACCAAGACCAGCAGGACGGAGGTCACCGCGGAGCCCACGGCGGCATCACCACCAGAGCCTTTGGCAGCCGAAGACCACCTTTTGTCAGGATAAGTTGTACTAGTTGTCTCCCTTCAAAATTGGCCGTTGTGGGATCCCTTCCCGCCTAAACATTTGGGAAGAGGACCAGGGCCTCTATAAATAGGGCTAGCCACCACCGTAGTCAGGGATCGGCTCATGCGGGGATGGGTCATTCGGACCATCCTCAAGCACACCAGCTCATCGAGTTCAAGAACACCTCCCCTCAGGAGGTTGTTCGTCCACTATACTAGTTCATCCTCAGCCCACGAGGCAATCCACCACACCACACTGGAGTAGGGTATTACACCACAACGGTGGCCTGAACCAGTACAAACTCTTGTGTCACTTGTTCCTTGGGTTCGGCGAGCTAGGGCTAGAGATCGTTGTGAGAGTGAGCTAGGGAGAGAGAGATATTCGTGCGCACCCCAGTGTTCGAACCTCAAGGGTTTGCCAGAACCCACAATCCGACAACAGCGCCCGCTACTCATTCAGGAAGCTAGGATCATCGGACACCTATGAGCACCTTCAAGAGACCGAGACAGCATGAAACGGTAAGGACTCACTTGGGAGCTATGGATTGTTTCACACATGTATTAAGATACAAGTGTAATTTACTCATCATCGGAAACAACGCGTAAAATACAGGCGTAATGAAACTGAGGGCCCGAGGTCTATAACGAAAACTGCCGAGTTACGCGTGTAATTTGAGAGACCGGTGTATATTTTACTAGTCAAAATCGACCAACCAAGCGCTTCACCCAAGACCATCTGTTTTTATTTACAAGCGTCGGTTTTACAAGCGGTTTTGGTTGGAAAATGACGATTTAGTCATGGCCTAAGATGATGAGTTGGTCGGAAGATCATATGGTTTCACCTCTAACCTACCAGAGTTGTCATATAGGCTACGAATGAAACATAAGACAATGAACTTCTTAAGCACAGAAACTATAGAAGAGGATGATCTTCTTAACATGCAAATCACAGGCATTAGATCAGCATGCAAAACAATATGAAGCATTATTCTTAGGAGGCACGGTGAACAGCTCGTGATGTCACATGCCACAACATTCCAAGCTCAACTTTGCAATCAAACTCACAAGGCCTGGCATTACATAGACAACATTCAGAACAAACTCTAACAATACCATACATAAGTCAACATTCATGTGACTATGCATCTTAGCAGAGTAAATATTTACTTCAGAACTGAAGACAGGAATAGGAAAAAATGACCGACGTTGCTCACAGCAAAGAGCGCCCCACTCAAAAATATGAAATGCATGTCTTCTGGCTAACATCAATGAGCAAAATTTGACAAGGTTTTCCAATTCCAATATATTAAACTAATGTCTTCTTGCTAACATCAATGATAAAACTTTGACAAGCTTTTCCCATTCAAAATATGTAATGCCTATAATTGTGGAACGGGCAGGGTTTGTCATCAGTTTGTCATCTGATAGTTCGGTGGCTCAAGGATTAGAGAACCATTTGATGTATTGTGCATGATGAAGTATTATAGAGGACACAAACCATCTGAACAACTTGTGCAGCTCCACTAAAATCAAGTTGAGCATCCCTATGGATTGCGTATTTATATGCTGCAAGAAAACAAAGACACGTCAGCACACACATGAATATTGGCACAAGTGTCAACCCACCAATCAGTGGACTAACAAACTGAAAGTACGGTAAACAGATTACCATACCCAGATGCCCCATCATTGTTGCTTAGAGTGACATTGACAGACTTGGAGTCCTATCCTGGCTTCTTGTACTTGTTTGGTCACTTGTTTCCCCACTGTTCCTCCGAACCACAAGTAAAGCGGCCATCTCTCTTTTTGTCTTTCTTCTTACCCTTCTTAATGGCCGACGTTGGCAGCTCCATTCAAATAGATAGTCTGGTGGCTCAAGGTGACGACGAATGATTAGAGAACCATTCGATGTATTGTGCATGATGAAGTACTATGGAGGACATGAACCATCTGAACATTTTGTGCAATTCCACTAAATAAAGCTCAGCATCCCTGTCTGCATAAATACAGAAAAAGTGTGATGAATATAATAGTGGTACTAGTTGATTAAACATATGCTTACAACTATAATCATCTTCATTATCTTTAACAGGAAAAGATAGCAATACAATAGCTTGAAATAACATTTATTCAAAACAATACAACAATATAAGTAGCACAACATAAAAAAGCATAATCATGTGGATGAAGGTCGATACTGACCTCGTTTGTTACAAATGCGTTGGCAACTGACTTGGTCATACGTTTCCTTGTGGAGTGAATTTTGCACTCCACGTGTTGTTGAGTTGCCCATGCTCTCTGCAGACTAATCATGTCACCAGCGTCTACTAATACTCTATAAAGCTTCTCGATCATTCCTTCTGTAATGTAGCGCAAACAGTGACTACTTCTTTCTGCAAAGTGGTTAGACCAACTGGACCCACTAATGCATTAGTTTGCCTTAGACACATTGGCTCCTTTTGTGTAGTTCAACTAAAATCAAAGTCGAAATAAAACCAAGCAGAAATTTTGATATCCCTGTAAGCAACAATAGGTATATGGGAAACAATTACTAAGAAATAACGGTTGATGACTTGTACTCCTAGAAGAAAAACATCTAATGATCTACCTTATCTTAATGGGAAACAAAGCAGGAGAGTAGCAATTTTCAATCAGTGTGATTCATTCATATTAACTAACACATTATCTTAACAATTCTTTGTTTCAACATGTATAAAGAACGACAAAGCAGAAAAGTATCATTCCTAAAACAATGCGACTGATTCATATTAACAGAGACATTATCTTAACAACCTTGGTTAAACATGTAGAAAGAACTACAAAGCAGGATAGTACCATTTGTAAAACACTGTAACTGACATATAATAACAGAGACATTATCTCAACAATACATTTCTTAAACATGTACTCCAGCCGATCCCTAAGAGAAATGGTACTCCCGTCGATCCCTAACAAGTGTTGCAGTTTTGAACTAAGATTCAGTAGTTAATTCTGAGAATGGCATTGCTTAATTTTACCAGTGGCATTAGATTAACAAAAAGCACGAACAGTTCTAGGGGAGACTAGACGCAACAACACCATGCGCTTCCATCTACTTATAAAGGGGGTCATGCAGAGTTTTGTTGTAACAAAGAAACAAGCATCATGTCTGGGTTGGAACAATTTTTTCTCACTTAATGGTAAAAGACAACAGTTCAATAGCTTAAATTCAACATTTATTCAAAACAGTACCAATACAAGTAGCACAACATCTCAAAGCACACTGCAGTATAATGTGGATGAAAGTCGGTACTGACCTTTCTTGACCAAGAATTGAAACAACTCACGAGGAGGACTTGAAAGAAATCCCAACACATATATGGAAATCCGATCTACTTTTGTGTAGTTCCACCAAAATTAAGCAAAGTTGTCGGTGTGACATTCAAGTTGAACTACACAAAACACTCTTAAAACACAAGTGTTTCGCGTAGCGAACCAAAATGTCTCAATACAATAGCTTCAATTCAACATGTATTTAAAACAGTACCAATACAAGTAGCACATCATCTCAAAGCACACTGCACAATCATGTGTATGGAGGCCTGTATTGACCTTTCATGAGACGAACAAGATAAAATACGAATCTACCAACACAAATAGGAAATTCAATCTCATTTTGTGTAGTTGCACTGAAATCAAGAAAAGTTTCCAGTGTGACATTTAAGTTTGCTATAGCAACAAGTTGAATATATATCCCTGTTTTAATAGAGGCAAAAAAGGAAACATTTACTAGCCAATAAAGGAGGATGAAGCATACGACTACAAAAAGAAGCATCTAACTTATCTTGATGGAAAACAAAGTAGGACAATTACATTTCTAAAACGGTTGCATTGATTCATATTAACAAAGACATTCTCTTAAAACAACATCCGTTAAAAATGTAATTTACTTTTAATAGTGGCATTACTTCAATTTTCCAGTAGCATTCTTAGATTAAAAACAGCAAAATAGTTGTATGGGACATGCCAGCACCATGTGCGTCCACACATATAAATGGGTGATGCAGAATATGTTGCCAAGCAGCATATCTGCGTTAGTCTCATATATGTTCTCTTTGAACCTTGTTCCTATGTGCGGGCAGCAAATCTAGTCCTGCACAAACTACCCGACACCCTAGTTTCTTTCCTTTTAAAACAAAGAGATCGGTTCCTTACAGATGTGTGTACTGGGTTACCTACTTTTTCTCCTTTCGACCAACAAAGCGGCTGGATAGCCAGTCTATGCTACTTTCCCTCCCACCTTTCCTCATTGAATCAGGTCCTAGATCCATGCTCCACCCCACCGCACCCTTCTTTCCTCTTTGAACCAAGACCTAGATTATACTACATAATCAAAAAAGATCCGCATGCAGCTAGAGCAATGACGGTTTCAAAGAAAGTTATACCTTAGGGTTGTCGGGATTTGGCTAGGCGTGCGGAGGGAGGCTGGATTTGCCCACACTACGTACGACAGCGAGGAAGAAGGGGTCGGTGGCCTTCTAGCACAGGCGCTGGGTGAAAGAGAACAGCAAAGCCGGCAGTGGATTGCCTCCCTCGCCAAAGGCGATAGAGTGAGCGCTGCACCTCCTCCCCTTCCCGGTGCGACGAGATCCGGACGGCTCCTTCACCAGCTGTGAGGGGGGAGAGAGAGACAAAGGCCAACGCGGTCTTGTTTAGATCTGGTGAAGAGGGTGAGATACTGTGAACATAGCAAACCCTAGCAAAGGAACGCTGAGCCTCCAGCGTGTGTGTGTGTGTGTCTATATATATAGGGTCGCGCTATTCGTCACCCTGGGTGAGGAATAGTTATTCTTCACCCCCCTCTATTTTACCATCAATACACCGTAATTTTACATTCCATAAGTTTTGTCTTATTTCCGACGCAAAAAGAGACCGTAAGAAAATATATAATCACCGTAAAAAATATTTTATGTTATGTAAAATTACAAACGTAAAAACATAGTCTAAAATACATATAAACTGTAAATTTTCTTGTCTTATGACCTATATTTTTATTTTCTTATGTCAAATTTTACGTAGTGAATCAATAGGAGTGTAACTATTTGAATTCCAAACATAATTTAATTATGAAATGATAGTAAAATTACCTCGGGTGAGAAATAATTTATTCTGCACCCTGAGTAATGAATAGTAACACTATATATATATATAGGATGGGTCTATTCTAATAACACCCCTTAAGACCTTATCCTATATACCTAAGAGATTCATCCCCACTATCCTATTTATCTTAACATGCAAGCTATCCACATCATCAAGTGGGTCCACTAATTTATATCTCTTGGCATGCAGCCGTCTAACCACAACACATATGCCATGTCAGCAACCCCGTTCTGATGGTCAGTAGTTCCGTTTCTGCCGTAACAAACCGATGGTGCAGCCACGTCTCACTAATCGCTAATTATCCCGCTGCTGCATGAATGACGGTGTAAAAAAAGAGCACGGCGTGTTAGATTCGGTTTCTGCACGGCTGCACGTAGCTAGGATTTTTGCACCTAGAATCCAAGAGAAAAAAAAGAATTTCTACGTCTAATTTTTTCTTGAGAGAAAAAAAGAATTTTTGCATCTAATGTCCAACGTGCCAGTTATTGTAAGGCTGTTTTGGTTTTGCACGTGTGCCATCTATCTAGATGGGCTTGGTCTTTCAACCTAAAGCCCATGTAACTAATGCATTTAATTTCGCTCAAAAAAACCTAACGCATCTAATCGATCTACCCGGCTTATCGCAGTAGGTCGATGAGGGTTCGTCTTCCCCGTCGTTTTGTTTTCTGCTAGAAGCCGCCGCCGCGACCGACCCCCCAAGAAAAGGCAGCGGCATATCCAGATGAAACGGCGGCAGCATATCCAGATGAAACGGCAACATTCACCACATCTCATTACCTCCCCCTCCATTACCTTACATATGCGGAAGAATGTGCCAGATTTAAGTAGCCATCGCCTCATCGTAAGCACGCCACTCGTCATCACCATCACGGCAAGGTGGGGATAGATGTCGCGCCACCGCGCCGCGCCTGACGGAACTGCAGCTCGCCTGCATCTGGTAACTGGTGCCTCGCATCTGCTTCGCTCGGTCGACCGTACGTATGGTCTTCACCTGGTCGAGGCTGCCATCGACACCCCATTGCACGCCGCCGCGGCACCACAAAGAACCTTGGCGTTGTCCGTCGTGCAGCCTTTCAGACTCTCATCCCTTTGTTCATGTCTAGAGCGTGGCGATCCGGTCCGCATGTAGTGTTGTGCGAGAGGAACAAGAGGAGCTTTTGGCAGTTTTCCTTGCGCATGTTTCTTTTGTTTCCTCAATATGACTAGGGCAACCGGAAGCTTCTTGGATTTCATTGTAATGTGCAAGCTGGACTCCTCTGTCATTGGCGTCAATCTTCCAATCAGCAAGGTAAATGGGATACAATATAATATATAATCCATGACTCTTTCCTCGATTCCTTTTACATTGTCTAATCTGAAGGTCACCATTATTCACCATCACATATTAGGATTGAATCTTTTGTGCTGCTGCATTTGTTCAGATAAGTTTTGACCTATACTTTCAGGAACAGTCCATGGGTCCATATCTTCGTGTAAAAGGATTTGAGGAAAGAGTCATGGATTTGTACGATTGAATGTTCTGTCTCTTTCTCAAAGAAACAATATTACCGGTGCTTTGCATAGTTTTGTCTAGGACAGAATCGCACAGGTCTAGGTTTGTGATCGACAAACTCCTCAAATTGCAGTCAACGTTCTCTGATCAAATATCCTCAAGGTTATGCCAATGTTTTGTGATCGTGTGATCGACATGCTATTCGCTAAAAGTATGCTAGCATTACCAAGTTATTTAAAGGTACGCATATAGATTAAAAGTTGTGTATCATTTGAGTTCTATTCTCAATGGCTGCTTTGGTTGATTTTTTCATCAAGAATGCACTTTCTTATGCAACTAACCCCTGATGTTAATCTTTGATTACATATCCTAAATTAATTCGCTCTGTCGTTAATTATCTTCATGCACCTCCGTTTCTATTCATACAGATTATAATGGTGAGCGAAAGTTGGAGTCCCCATTTCCTGCAGGCCGTCCCCCTCATGGCATCTGTAGCACGTAGCAGGCTATTCCTGGTTGCTCCTTTCCTAATCCTCCTACTTAGCGTGATATAATCCTACAACATGATTTTTTTATTATTTTTTGCCATGCCTTCTGTAGTTTTGTTCATAGGACGGCAGATCGTATTATTTGTAACCCCCAAGGATGCATGTTTATTGGTTTGTTTTCTGGACTGTGGGTAAATTTTGCAAAATGGTGTCTGAAGCATAGATGATTAAGTAACTTGGAGGGCTGAAGTCCCACAATTTTTTTTGACTTGAAATAGTACGACATCTTATACAAACAAATTAATCATTACCAAGGTTTAATTCATGTTTAAAAGTTTTGTTCAAATTGTTCGAGCCCATGCCACCTCACCATCATGACTTCGTTTGATCTTATGAAAAATATGAAAAGTCCGTTCGGATTTCAATATATTTTTTTACCAAAGTGTCTTCTTTATTTCAGTATCGTTCAAGACAGCCAAAGGCAATAATTAAACCTGAAGTGCTAACGACATGTTCCCATAAAAATCATAGATTAACTTGCTGAATGGATAATATAATTTCCTCATCATTTTTGACAATTCTAAAGCATATGTAGCATGCATGAAAAAATGCTACTATTCTTAAATATAAACAGCAATTATATAATAAATCATGTGTATATTCGATTTTAGTTTTCGTATAAAATTCTAAAAATTATGTTTCATACTATCAAATCATTTTAGTATATATTACAATTTATTCCGGCGCGGGGCATTATCTAGCTCTAATAACACTACTGCCTTATTCTGATAACACCTCTCCAATAAAACGAACTGAGCGCAGACCCACCGCCCCTCTTCCCCACCTTCTTCCCCACCACCACCACCCGGCGCCCCACCAACCACCCCTCCAGCGCCGCACTGCCCCCAACTCCCGCGGCCCCCACCACCCCCACCACCCTGGCGCGCCACCATCCCCCAATCCCTCCGGCGCGCCACCACCTCCCACCCCCGCG